>NC_134358.1:495040743-495108243 GCF_048569485.1 Anomaloglossus baeobatrachus
TGGCATCAACCCCATATATCAATCAGTTTGTCACCACACCAGGAAGAGCAGAGTACAGCGCCAGATTCGGCACCTCTAATAGATGTGCCACCTCTGGGGCGACTGCGGGCTGCTATTTCTAGGCTAGGAAGGGCCAAATAACCATGGCCTTTCCCACCATAAGCATATTGCCCACGAGTTGTCAGCTGTCCCTTGGCTGGTTTTGAAAAATGGGGGGAACCCTACACAGTTTTTTAAAATGATTTGTTTAAATAATTTTAAAAATCAGCATGGGATCACCTCTATTTTCAAAAGGACAACTGACAGCTGAGGGTTGCAGCCTGCAGCTGCTGCTGTACCCGTGCTGGTTATGTGAGTTAGGGCGAATCCAAAACTTTTTTTTCCATAAATTATTTATTAACTCTGATAAATATCTGCACAAGCCATCTAGCAACCTCTCTATTTATTATCTATCTCTAGCTACTGTATCTATTATCTACCTAGAATTTATCTGGCTTTGCACATCTTTTATACATAAAAAAAAAAAACATTCATTTTAGTATCATGCATTGCTTTCTTTTTCCCAACACCGGTCACACAGACGTGTTACACAGATGGTCATACGGATGTCCAAAACGGACCGTGTAAATCGTGCTTTTTTTGTTACACGGATGTGTCAAGGAGGCCTTACACTGTGCACAAT
The DNA here is from genome assembly GCF_048569485.1 of Anomaloglossus baeobatrachus. Classification (NCBI taxonomy): domain Eukaryota; kingdom Metazoa; phylum Chordata; class Amphibia; order Anura; family Aromobatidae; genus Anomaloglossus; species Anomaloglossus baeobatrachus. Next base: position 495,041,426 of record NC_134358.1, read on the forward strand.
TATTAGGCAGTTTGTATTTTTGATGATTAATTTTATTATTGAACAAGTACAGAGCTGTAGGTCAATCCAAAAGGTTAAGAAACCTGAAACCTGAACACTTAAGATAACAGAAGCAAGGTTTTATCTTACTTCAGAGAACATCAGTTTGTGCAGAATTATTGGGCAAATTGTGCAGAATTTTGATACAAGTACATGAGAAACATATTTTTTTTCCATCTCAATGGTTTATTTTCATCTGATAAAGAGAATAAAATAACCAAACACCTAAAAATGTACAAAAATACATTTCTGACATTTTAAAAATAAATATGAGTGACCAATATAGCCACCCTTCGTTCAATACCAGCCATGAGCCGTCCATCCATAGAGTCTGTCAGTTTCTTAATCTGTTGATGATCAACCTTTTGCGCAGCACCAACGACAGCCCCATAGACATTGTTCAGAGAGGTGACTGTTTTGCTTCACTGTAAGGCCACTTTTATACTGCGATCTGTTCCCCGTTCAGTGGTCCCAACGGGGCTTCCGTATGAACCCTCCCACAAAAGGGGTTTCAGACGTATGCACCGACGGGGAAATTGACTAGAATGGTGCAGACTGAGTCATCGTGCGCCCTGTCGTGCACCATTTTCGGGAGTATACGCCTATTGTAGGCGGACAACCAACCAAGCAGTGGAGACTTTGATGCATGCAATGGAGCATTGTCCGGCATAAAAATCAAGGTTTTCTTGAAAGATGCTGACTTTTTCCTGTTCCACTGGTTGAAGAAAATGTCTTCTAAAAAGTGGCTATAGATGTGGGAATTCATATTGAGTCCCATCTTCAACTTGAAAAAATCCAGCTAGCTTACCTTTAATACCAGAGCATAGCAGTACCCACCTCCACTTTGTTGGTTTCTAAAGGCCGCTTTACAAACAATGATATCGCTAGCGATCTCATTAGCGATGTGACACGCCCAGATTGTTGCTACGATTTGCCGAGATCACTCATAGGTCGTTTTGTAGTGGTCACATGTACCCATCTCACAAACGACGCTGCATCATTCAGTGATATATTGTTTGACCAAGGCAGTCATGTGGACACAGTCACACAGCATTCCTCCCAACGATTCTAGCAACGACAGAGGCGTATAATTGTCCATAGCATACACCCTGGCGTGACACCAATCAGAGCTGAGGAGGCGTGGAGCATTGCTTGTAATGACACGCCCACATCGCTGATGACTGACGCTCTAACGATGTTGTTCGTCGTTGGCATGGTGTCAAATGTAGCAATATGTCTGCTGCGTTCGAAACGACGAACAATATTTTGAAAATGAACGACGTGTCAACGATTTTCGCTATTTTTACGATCGTTCGGAGTCGCTCGTAGGTGTCACATGCAACGACATCACTAACTATGACGGAAGTGCGTCACGAAAACCGTGACCCCGACGACATATTGTCAGATAAATCGTAGCGTGTAACGGGGCCTTTAGTCAAAGTGGGGGTCTGTGCCCATTATTGATCCAGCCATTGGCTCATCCATCTGGTGCAGAAAGCGTCATTCTCATCTCATGAGTCCATAAAATGTTTAAACAAAAAAAAAATCTGTTGTCAGATGTTTCTTTGCCCAGTCTTGATGTTTCCCCTTCTGTTATTGGTCAGTGGTGGTTGGGTTTCAGCCACCTTACCTTGGCCAGGTTTCTGAGCACTGAACACCTTGTACTTCTGGACCTCCAGGGAGGTTGTAGGTTTGGAATATGACAGCAATGGAGGGTAATGGGGTCCTGGTCACTTCACATTTGATTGTTCTCCAAACTTTGGCTATTAATGTCACTCTTTTATTCGCAGCAGATTTTTTATGACTTTGTTGACTATTTGCAACAAAAAAAACCGTCACCATTCTGTGATCATATCCTAATGTCGTAGCAATTTCGAGAGTGCTGCATCCCTCTGTAAGACTTGTGAAAAAAAATGTTGACTTTTCAGTGAATTAAATCTCTTTTTTGGCCCATTATACCTGAGGAAAACAAGCTGTTTAGGCCTCCTTCACATGAGCGTATAAAACACATACGTGAAAAAAACGGTACCAGTGTCCTTAGTGTTATCCATCAGTGTGCCATCTGTGTTTTTCTGGTATGGATAAAAAAAAAATTAAATTACAAAGCTTCTCCTATACTTTTCAATGTTAAACATATACACAGATGCCCTCCGTGTGCTGTTCGTGTTTTTCAGAGACCCTAAGACTTGTATTGGCCCTTGTCATCCGTGATACCGGAAAAAATGGACGTGTGAAGTTCACTATTGGTTATGATGGGTACGTGTGGTATCTGTGAAGAAAAAAAAAAAAGGATAGCACACGCACTGGAAACACATACGTGTGAAGGAGGCCTAAGGCTGTAAGTTTTTCACACTGCATATTTTCGCTGTGCTGAGAACTCAGTGTCTTGGGGTGCATTTTTATTGTGTTATTCCTATGCTTTGAGTGCAGTTTTGTCACAAAACCTGAAGAAGCAAAGTCAATGAGAATCCTGAAGTTTTGTGCACATTTTTTTCCCTTAAAGAATCGTTGCAGAAATAAATTTGCAGTACGGCAATTCGTTCAGGTTTTATGCAGAATTTTTCCACCCTAGAATGCATAAAAAACGCATAGAAAAAAACGGATACAAAAAAACCATCAAAAATGCATCGTAAACATGTCAAAAATGAAGCAAAAAGGTGATTTATTCCTGCCAAGAGATGCATATTTGGTGCAGAAATGTATGCTACTAAATATTCAGCGTGTGCACATCGCCTTACAGTTCCAGGAAAGTGAATGGGATTTCTAGAAGTCTCCTGCCTACTGCGCTTCTTTCTTATTTAGTATAAGCAGGCCGGTGGTGCGTTTTTCAAATCCACAACATGTCAAGTTCTCTTGTGGACACGCTGAGATTTCTGTGCAGATTTTTCCCATAGACTTGTATTAGATGTATAATATCCACAAGTAAAAATGCACATATGGAAACACCCTAAAAACGCATTTTTAATCCTCACTTAAGAATATTAATAAGGTTTTGTTGAAGCTAAATACCATTTTATATGAAAAATAAAGCAGCTTTGTTTAAAATATCACTTACAAAAAAAAAAGACAAAAAACGTAACATCAAAAACGTGATTAAAACTCATGAAAAAAGGCAAGTAACCTCATTTATGTAATAGATGCAGAAATGATGCAGAATTTCTATATCCTAATAATTCTGCACTCCGTGATAAAGGGCCAATATCCCGAGACCACATCCCCCTCATTACACAAATACATATCACCTGACCTGCTTCGTCCAATGACCATTCCAGGTTATACATTTTAGAGATGGAAAATCTTCATAAAAATGATGATCTGGTCAATATGCTTGTCTACTAATAATCCTGCGCACAGAGTATGTGCCTCACCATTGTAAAAGCTCAAGTTTCTATGATAATATAGGGCAGACGTGCCTGCACTCACCTCACACTGACAATATTCTTTTGGTTTCCTTTTATAAATCTTCGCAATTTGATGACTGGTAAATCGCTGACAAATAAATAAGTCATGGCATTAATATACACTCCTCAAAAATGACATTTTAACACCACTATGGAAAAGTCACAAAAAGAGGCTGTCAAGATCGGGACACGCATGACCATTCAGCGGTCTGTAAATTACAGTCTGTACATGGACAGAATTGAGCCCTTATGAGGAGTCTTTGGCCACAAAACCAGATATCATATATCTCTAGCAGGGACACATTGTAATAAAATATAAATTTAGTAAAACAGTTTAATATACCTTCCCATACAGAAAATCCTTGTATAAAGCGATAAAGTGCTCAAAGAGTACCAGTGCTCAAATATAAAAAAAAAAATTGGTTCGGTCTAACCATATGTTCCTGATGAAGAGGCCGTTCACAAATGAGGGTTGAGATCCTTGGCCGGCGTAGAGGACCCTATTAACCCTGTCGGGCCCCATGCTTTGTTGTTTCCCATCCTCACAAGGACAGTGCCTAGTGTGGTCTGTCCCACTAATTGACATCCCTATCTTTGACGTTAGATACAGAATGTACCAAGCGAGTGGCGAAAGGTAAGGGAAGGGGACCCCTGCGTCTTTGGAAGGGGGGGGATGGTGACCCCCTGACCAAACCTGGTCTTTGGGGTCCCTCACCACACCTATGCACCGAGCCGGATACTTGACCCTAGGATGACACTAGTGCTGGGCCCTAAATAGGGAACGGGTGGGATGAGCTCTTCGTCAACCCCACTTAACACTAGAGAATATACAAGGAGGACACATGAGGGAAAAAGCATGAACTACTTATACACAGATGACTCAGTTTCAGCAAAGCTTCAGCAACAATACCACAGAAAAGTACAAGTCTCCTGCTTGCAACCAGAGCTTGAATGAACTGAAAAATATCACCAGCACCAGTCCAGGGAAGTATTATTTAAGAACAAGGAGAATACAATAATGAGCAGCTGGACAGAAGTTTAGCTCCCCTAGGTCCTAAAGGGAAATTGATGAAAATCCAGCAGGAAAGCTACCTAGCCAAACACTGTGACCTTCTACAGCCAGAAACAATATGACTGTCTGTTACCCATGACAGTATTGTGTAACCTCAGGATTTTTTTTGAGTGGTGGGTTGACAAAAATATTGGACGAAACGCGTCGGGAGGTTATAACAGCCTCTTCATCAAGAACATTTGGTGAGGCCGAACCAGTTTTTTTTATATTTGAGCATTGGTACATGTTATCACTTTATACAAGGATTGTCCGTATGGGAAGATATTTTAAACAGTTTTATTAAAATTTATATTTTATTATACTGTTTTTCTCCTAGAGACATGATTATGGTTTACATACAATAGATTGGCTTTATACAGATATCATATATCACTTTCTCATCTCCCCCTGCTCTATATCATGCTGCAAATAGATGGGCACAAGGATAGATCTGCTCTGACAACCAAATCTGCACCTGGAACCAAATAACTACCCTAGTATGACCACTAGGTGACACTGTGTACATCTGCAGAAGGAGTAAGTAAAGACCCCCCCTGTAACGCGCTAAACACAATCCAAAATGTATTCCTCACAATAGCACTTCCAAAGTATTTTATCTGATCAGTTTCTTTAGAATAATTTTCTTTTATGCAATAAAGTAATTGTTACTTATGGCAATGTGTGATGATGATCAAGGCCCCCATTCACATTAGACAGAAGTTGTTTTGAACCGGCTGATATCGGACCATGGCCTAATATATATGGGGGCCTCCCGAGGAGCGATCTGGTCTATAGCCCTATAACTCCAGACAGGGACAAATTCTGTGGTTTCTTACATGCGCTACACACAATTTTTTAGTCATGGCCCACAATCACCCCCCAGTCATATGCCCAGTCACATGCATTTACTGTTTCTTTCTACCCTGGCAGGGGGACGCATGTGAGGGACATTCATCAGACGTCAGGGACAGCAGGGCGTACTCCCAAATCTCGCTCCACTGTATCCAAGGCAATTGGGACCTAGATTCATTTTTTGTTCAGTCCTTCAAACTTGTAGCAGCCAGAACCTTCTCATTTTCACAAGCTTTAGGCGCCGCTCACATCAGCGGTATTTTGCTGGAAAACCGGATCCAGCACAAATGCATTTTAGTTCCATTCATTTATAGTGGAATTGCGACAAGATGCGGTCACATGCAAGTGCGTGCGTCATACACAACCGCATGTGACCGCATGTTGCATCGCTTCCATTGTGAAGGCCCCGTTACCCGCAACAACATCGCTAACGAGATGTCGTTGGGGTCACGGAATTCGTGACGCACATCTTTCCTCATTAGCGACGTCGTTGCGCGACACCTACGAACGACCGCTAATGATCAAAAATACTTACCTTATCGCTGACATGTCGTTCATTTCCCAAATATCGTTGCTGGTGCTGGATGCAGGTTGTTGGTCGTTCCTGAGGCAGCACACATCGCTACGTGTGACATCCCGGGAACGACAAACAACACCGTACCTGCGTCCTCCGGCAACGAGGTGGGTGTCACTTTCTTTCGGCTGCTCTCCGCCCCTCCGCTTCTATTGGACGGCTGTCATGTGACGTCGCTGTGACGCCGCACGAACCGCCTGCTTAGAAAGGAGGCGGTTTGCCAGCCACAGCGACGTTGGTAGGCAGGTAAGTCTGTGTGACGGGGACTAACGATATTGTGCGCCATGGGCAGCGATTTGCCAGTGACGCACAAACGATGGGGGCGGATGCTTTCACGAGTGACATCGCTAGCGATGTCGCTGTGTGTAAAGCCCCCTTTAATGAATGGAACTGAAACGCATTTGTGCTGGATCCGGCAAAATACTGCTGATGTGAGCGGCGCCTCACTATGAGGTTTTGCTTCTTTGTGAGATGAGCTTTAGTTTTAAAGTTTCATTTCATTTGGTCTGACAACCAATTCCCCACATCCCGTCACCATATTGCATGAATGAATTCATTATTTAGTACCAACCTCATATGCTCGAGAGCCAGTAATATTAGCCAGCGCTTGTGCCCCTCCGATAGATTTTTCAAGGTTGCGGCACTCAGCACTTGTACTGGAGTCCATCCAGACGGGACTGTCATTGATACAGAAACAAGTCTAGAAAAGAAAAGGATTTTACTTCTAAATCAATGAAGCTAAATGTGATTATTTGGCACTACTACAGTACCTACCTGCAGTGCAATGTGTAAAGGCTGCTCAGCGGGCAAATGATTTAATATCTCCCTGGAACCGGTCTTCCAATACACACTGCCATGTTGCTGCAACAAGATATGAAAATGAGACCCCTCTGAATGCTATGTTCCCACTACTGAATAAATAGAAGAGGAGTGAAAGACTGATGTATAATCTGATGCATTATGATGAATTTTATATAATGATTTCCTCCATTATTTTATGGTGCGATCACATACATCCGCATAGTCATTGCTCCATCATCACATTCTCTGCTGGGAAGGAACTTGTTGATTGCTGGCAGTGCATGGATAATCTGCTGTAATGTCTGTCCGACCTGTGCTACTGGGAACAATCGGACCGTGACACACAATTATCACACGGAGATTGTGATGTTACATACAGAGGATACTAATAAAAATCTACCGCAATTACAGCTTGTAATAAAGCTGAGACTTAAGGGTGCTTTACACGCTGCGACATCGCTAACGATATATCGTCGGGGTCACGTTGTTAGTGACGCACATCCGGCGCCGTTAGCAACATTGCAGTTGCAGCGTGTGACACCAAAGAGCGATGATCAACGATCACAAAAACGTCAAAAATCGTTGACATGTCGCTCCTTTTCATAATATCGTTGGTGGTGCATGCCGCTGGTTGTTCGTCGCTCCTGCGGTAGCACACATCACTATGTGTGACGCCGCAGGAACGACGAACATCTCCTTACCTGTGGTAGCTGGCAATGAGGAAGGAGGTGGGCGGGATGTTCGGACCGCTCATCTCCGCCCCTCCTCTGCTATTGGGCGACCGCTTAGTGACGCCGCAGTTACGCCGAACGAACTGCCCCCTTAGAAAGGAGGTGGTTTGCCGGTCACAGCGACGTCGCTAGAAACGTATGGGTGTTAGCGATGTTGTGTGCCACGGGCAGCGATTTGCCTGTGACGCACAACCGACGGGAGCGGGTACGCTCGCTAGCGATAGCGATATCGCAGCGTGTAAAGTGCCCTTAAAACCTTACATCATACAGTCATACAAGGACATCTGGCATTGGCCGCGGTGGCTGGCTAACCCCCGGACAGGTCTACTGATGCACTCACCTTATTGCTTAAAAAAAAAAAATCTAAATTTTTGTGTTACGTATATAAAAACAAATGAGCAGCCACATCTAAACATTCCTTGGTCTTTTAACTCTTGTCTGGACCCTGTAGATGACAGTATCCCCTAGCAGGGATGTCAAACCACCAGATCATGTAATGTGGCTCGCGAGATAAGTAGCCAGAAAAAAACCCAGGTGCTTTTCTCCGGCGGACACTATGGACGCGCCGTCCACGATTTTTAATCATTTTCTGCCAGTTTGTACTGCACCTGCGCTAAAGAGATTGCCGTGCGTAGTACCAATGGTAGATGCTAGAATGTATGGGCTCCTGGTAGGTGTGACGTCATTTCCATCGCGTCACCTACTGGCCAAAGCCCAGCGCGCCATTTGACAGAGTAGCTGGGACTCAGGAGACATGTTATTCACTCCCCATCTTTGCCCTTTTTCACCTACAGCTTCTCATTAATGCAGTGAACGAGGGCTAAACGGTGGTGGGATGTCTATACTGATGTAGGTATGCCTGTGCTGGGGTTTTAGGCTGTCTATAATACTGAGGGGATGCCTGTGGTGGGATTTGGCGAGGCTTTAATACAGTGAGATGCATTTGGTGGTATTTGTGGGGTCTATAATGTGGGGGGATGCCTGTGTTGGGCTTTGCGGGGTGCACAATGCTGAAGAGATGCCTGTGGTGAGATTTTAAGAGTCTATAATGCTGCTGGGACACCTGTGTTGGGATTTGGGGGTATACAACCCTGGCAGGACAGTTGTCTTGGGATTTTGGGGGTTGTGCAATGCTGGGAGATGCCTGTGGTGGGATTTTGTGGGTTTATAATGCTATGGGTATGACTGCGGTGGAATTTTGGAAGTCTATGATGCCTGCAGTGGGATTTTGAGTGTGCTCAATGTGGGCTTTTAGTGGGATTTTAGGGGGAGGGGTGGTTGACTCTTGGGGGATGCCTGTGGTGGGATATGATGCTAGAGGATGGCTGTGATGGGATATTTGGAGGTGTATAATGCTGTAGGTGAGCATGCAGTGGGATATTCGGGATGTAAAATGCTGGATATGTCTGCAGTGTGATTTTAGGGGTCTATAATGCAGTGGGGATGCCTGTGGAGGGAGTTTGGGGGTATGCAATGTTGGGGGTTGTATAATGCTGGGGTAATGCCTGTGGTGAGATTTTGGTAGGTCTATATTGCTGTTGGGATACCTTAGTCCAACAACCCAGGGACAGCTCTTGGATAGACTTACTACCCAGGGACAGTTGTCATATAGCCCTACTGGCCAGGGACAGCTCTCGTATAGCACTACTACTCAGGGAAAACTCTTGTATAGCTCTTCTACCCATGGACAGCTCTCAGATAGCCCCTTTTCAGTTTGTGCATTGCAGTCCATGCTCATTCCGTGTTGCATGGAGATCTGCATGAGCCCCTACAATTACAGGAGGCCCTTTGAATATGCAGCCATAAGGAGAATATGGTCCTTGGTGAAAAGGAGTTTGACACCCCTGCCCTGTAGGCACACATCTAAGGTACGTTGCTGGTGAGTTACAAAGTCAGTAAGTGATTGAAATTAGCTGTATTTAGGTCTACTATTCCTTCAAGGCGACCTGACAGCTGGTGCAGGAGGAAAACCTGGACTCATAGGCTACATGCACACACACGTTCAGTATTTGGTTAGTATTTTCCCTTGGTATTTGTAACTAAAACCAGGAGTGGGTGAAAAATGTAGAAGTGGAACCAGTGTTTCTGTTAGACTTTTCCTCTGATTGTTCCACTCCTGATTTTCACTTACAAATACTGAGGTAAAAACTCACCAAATATACTAAATGTGTGAGTGTGGCCATACTTGTATACCGGCACGTACCATAAAATCATGTCGCCAACATATCTTAAAATATAAAGTGGCTAATCCCTTTCAAGTAAATAAGTCAGGCAATTCATGCTGCCCAAACCTCAAGCAGCACAAATCACAGCCTGGCTACACATGGCAGTAAGGTATATCATCCTCTGAAATGCTTCAGTGATTAAATACTTCCAAGATCTGTCCAGAGATCTAGCCAAAGACAAGACTTATCTGCTACTGCCCGTAATCGCCTCTTCCCAGCACAACTCTTGATGATTGACACATCTTAAGTGATGCACAAGCGATGGAGACCTGTAAATCACTGTCTGCAGCACTGAAATGTGCCAGTCAGGGGCGGTGCCGGACTAGTCTATGAATCTTGGACAGATCTTCAAAAGTGTACTCACTCTCTGAAATGTAGGAGCGTTTCAGAGAATAATAGACGTGGCATGAAACGTGCAGCCAGGCTGTGATTTATGCAGCCTGTGGTTTGAGCAGCACAGATCCCCGAACAAGTTCCCTTTAATTAGGTGCTGTGTATAAGAAACACTTGTACAATATGGCACTAGATGTTCTCTGTGCTACCGATATACATTCTGTCATTGATATAGGCAGGATAGTAATAATGTCCCTGCGGTCCTAATGGTCACTGATGAGATCCCTTACCTGACCAGTTCCTGATAAAGCCTTGACTTTGGAAAAGTTGAACCCAGATGATTTCATTCTATCCAGGATACAATCTAGAGCCTGTGCAGAGCGACAGAAAGACCATGTAATCTGAGAGGATACGGGGGATTTACCGGTAAAACACAGAAATTAGCAGATTATAGTATGACTACCACTGAATGACTACACGTTGCAGCAGGACGATCCTAGGCTGGAACTAATCATTTTTCTATTTTTGCATCTACACACATTCTTTTTCGCAGGAACAATTGTACTTTTTGCACTTGGCATTTCGAGGTATCTATAGGACGGAACAGAAAAGCTGAATTCAAGCGCAGGTGTGATCCCATCCTGATATTTTGTTATTTGTCTCACCAGAAAATATAACCACAATAATATTAAAAACTTACCCTAAGCCACATTAACACTGGAGATGTTACGGTCAGCTTGTCACTATGGACATGCACACCACCTTGTGTTCTGCAAATAAAGAGACAATCAGTCCGACAACTGCTAACGATGGGCCATTCCCCGATTCGCATTGAGCCGATACATATCACGCATAAAGGTCACAAAACTGGGGCAAGAACTGCGCAAATATATCAATGTATATACTCTGCACTCGTCAAAAATGTAAAATATGAGTGTTGTTAATTTGGAGGTATTTGTGGTCTGCAAGTTACCAGCAAATGTCTTCAGTGATTAGGGACAAAATGGCACATCTGGGCTTTAAGCAGGAGCAGATCTCTAAAGAATCGCCCAAGAATAGCGCAAAATTCATTAAGAAATAATGGGCATTATTACATTTGGACCACTTTAAGTCAAGAAGAGATGGTTTCAGGTGCAACTCAAATGTCCCTGTTAGATTGTGGGTCGGGACCATTAACTTTAAATAGTCATATGGAATGCATTGGACCCAAGGACTAATTAAAGGTTAATGGTCCCACAATTAGTGGCATGGCGTCCATTGAACCCCAAGCGAGTTTGGTTTTGTTATATTTCCACAAGTATGGAAGGTAAGTAACAGCGTGTGTCGGTAGCTTCCTAGTTCAGGCACCCCTCTCTCCTTGTGCATCGTGAGACGCGAAGTTGACTACACGTGCCACAGTGACCGCCGCAACTAATAGTGTAAGTATATTTGTGTAACTAACTGAAAGTTAAAGTAACAATGGGCAAACATAATCACTCAGAATCAGTGTCACACTAGGTACAGGGAAGTACCAAGCAAGCAGCGAAAGGCAAGGGAAGGTGACCCTTATGTCTAGGGAAGAGGGAGACTGTGACCCCTGATCAAAACGTACAGCTAGTCCTTGGGGTTCCTCACCACCCCAGATAGGTTCGGCACCTAGGCGCCGAGCCAGATACCTGACCCTAGGTATCTCTAGCTTTGGACCCTAAATAGTGAACGGATAGGATGAGCTCTTCGTCAACCCCACTAAACGCTAAAGGAAGACACAAGGAGGACACATGGGGGAAAAAAGCATGAACTACTTATTTACAGATGACACAGCCAAGAGTTCAGCAAAGATTCAGGATTGATACTACAGATGAGAGCAAGCCACCTGCTTGCAACTAGAACTAGAACAAACTGAATAATATCACCAGCACCAGTTCAGGGAAGAAGGGAGTATTTCACCACCAAGAGAATACTGATGATCAGCAGCTGGGTGGAAGGTGAGCTCCTGCTGGGTCCAAAAGGGGGGGGGGGGAGATGAAAATCCAGCAAAAAAGCCACCCATTACAATGAATACTGAAAGCAGGAACAATAGAAAGTCGGGGGGCATTTTGCGCAGCCAGACGCTATGACCTTCTATTGCCAGAAACCACATGCCTGTCTGTCAACCGTGACAATTGGGACCCGAACCTCCAGATGACAAAAGAAAGTGGTCAGTCAGGGAAACGTTAAATGAATGATTTGAATGAAAGATACACATTGTAGTCATATTAATTTCTTAAAAAAAACACGCTACCTTTACACTCACTCCCTTCTAGATCCTTTACAGTCTGGCTTCCGCCCTTTACACTCAACAGAAACTGCCCTTGTCAAAGTGACCAATGACCTATTGACAGCAAAACGTAACGGTGACCACTCTCTGCTTATTCTTCTTGACCTCTCTGCCGCCTTCGACACTGTTGACCACCATCTCCTTCTCTCTATGCGCCATACTATCGGCCTAAAGGACACTGTGCATTCCTGGTTCTCTTCCTATCTTTCTGGCCGCTCATTCAGCGTATCATTTGCTGGCTCCACATCTTCTCCTCTTCCTCTTACTGTTGGGGTCCCTCAAGGTTCAGTCCTTGGCCCTCTTCTTTTCTCCCTCTACACTGCCCCAATTGGACAGACCATCAGCAGATTTGGCTTCCAGTACCATCTTTATGCTGATGACACACAGCTATACACCTCATCCCCTGAGCTCACCCCCGCTGTACTACAGAACACAAGTGACTGCCTGACTGCAGTTTGCAATGTCATGTCTGCTCTCTATCTGAAACTTAACCTTTCCAAAACTGAACTTCTTCTTTTCCCTCCATCTCCAAACCTTCCTAAACCTGACATCTCCCTCTCTGTGTGTGGCACAACGATAAGTCCTAGGCCGCAGGTCCGCTGTCTGGGTGTTATACTTGACAGCGATCTCTGATTCACCTCCCACATACAATCTCTTGCCCGCACCTGCCGCTTGCACCTCAAGAACATCTCTAGAATCCGCCCCTTTCTCACAATGGAAACGACAAAAACCCTCACCGTGGCCCTGATCCACTCTCGCCTTGACTACTGTAACTCTATTAATTGGTCTCCCCCTAACTAGACTCTCCCCTCTACAGTCCATCCTTAATGCAGCAGCCAGGGTCACCTATCTGGCTAACCGCTACTCGGATGCCTCTGCTCTTTGCCAGTCATTGCACTGGCTGCCCATATATCACAGGATCCAATTCAAACTGCTTGTTCTCACCCACAAAGCTCTTCACAGTGCGGAACCCCCTACATCTCCACCCTCCTCCCTGTCTATCATCCTACCCGTTCTCTACGCTCTGCAAATGACTTTCGACTAACATCCACACTAATTCGAACCTCCCACTCCCGAATCCAAGACTTCTTCCGAGCTGCACCAAACCTCTGGAACGCTCTACCCCAAGAAGTTAGGACAAATCACCACTTACTCCGCTTCAGACGCTCCCTAAAAACGTATCTTTTTAGGGCGGCCTATCACACTCCCTAGCCAAACTAATTTCCCCTAATCACTCTACAACTTCTCAGAACATAACCCCACGTCAAGCTCCATGGCACCCAAATGCATCTCACGGCTCTAGCCAACTGGTCCAAGAAGCCATTATCTATCCCCCATGATATGGCTGGATTGTCATTGTAAATAAGCACTTGTACCTTGCCCCTCCCCCCATCTCATTGTAGATTGTAAGCTCTCACGAGCAGGGTTGCCATTTTTCCTTTTAAATATTGTATCTTCTATAATTGTTACTTGTTTGTATATGTTTATGTATATGATATGTATATGAGCCTCCTGAATTGTAAAGCACTGCGGAATATGTTGGCGCTATAGAAATAAAGATTATTGTTATTATTATTATTATTATTATTAAAAAACCTAAAGGTCCTGATCCATCATTGCCTTTGCACCTATTTCTTTGTATAGTTTTGTGTTTTGGGCCTTTTTTGTCATTTGCACCCAATTTATTATTCTATTTGTGCCTTTATTTTTAAGTTTAATTTACATGCGCTCGTCTGTATTTTTTTTGTTTTCCACTCTACGGGAGGAGCAGTCTGCGTCTTGCTGGAGTCACCGGCGTATCAGGGAGCTGATTAAACCTCCTCCGCTCCTGTCCTGGGCGGCGTGCACATCAATTACGGTACCTTTTCATCTTACCTATATGGATACAACTGATTGCGAGGAGGGAGTAATGGTCAGGGGACACTGCTCACTTGTGTACCTATCCCCAAGCCATCAGTGTGCTGATTACCTGCGGCCGGAGGAAGGTGCTGAGTGAGGAGATAGCACAATGGTGGGTGCCAATGTCCCTAAAACTTGGCCCAGCCCTGGCCTTATTCCTCAACTGCAAATTTTAAAAAAAAAAGTTTTGCACAACTAAAGTTCAATTACCCTTGCTGTATTTTTGAGTATGTCAGAAATTTGGAACGAAATTTTACAAAAACAGTTCAGAACAGAATGAAAACCTATTTTTGAATCCCATGCACCATTTTGGATGAATTTGGCACAAAAACAACAACTAATATCACAAGAAAGTGGCAAAATGATGAATTGGGACCTAATTGGGAGTAAAGTGGGCTTTACACGCTACGATATCGTTAATGAATTATTGTCGGGGGTCACGGTGTTTGTGACGCACATCCGGCGTCATTAACGATATCGTAGTGTGTGACACTTATGAGCGACCTTAAACGATCGCAAAAGCGGTCAAAATAGTTTGCCGCGGAGAGGTCATCCTGAAACAAAAAATCGTTTTCTGCTTATTAGCGATGTTGTTCGTCGTTCCTGCGGCACCACACATCGCTGTGTGTGACACCGCAGGAGCGACGAACATCTCCTTACCTGTTTCCACCGGCAATGAGGAAGGAAGGAGGTGGACGGGACGTTACGTCCCGCTCACCTCCGCTTCTATTGGACGGCTGCCGTGTGACGCCGAACGAACCGCCCCCTTAGAAAGGAGGCGGTTCGCCGGCCAGAGCGACGTCGCGGAGCAGGTATGTGCGTGTGACGCTGCCGTAGTGATAATGTTCGCTACGACAGCGATCACTACGTATCGGCCGTACGACGGGGGCGGGTGCTATCGCGCTCGACATCGCCAGCAAATGCTAGTGATGTCGCAGCGTGTAAAGCCCGCTTAAGAATCCATTTGTGATATACTGTCAAGGGCTTATTAACAGACATTAGCTGCTTGTGAAGTGCAATTGAAATGTTTTATATGAAAGCACTGGGAACGTTCTCTTCTTTATCTGGGCCACGTCTTTGTACCATTTCCCACTAACACCATTTTCTGCACGATTATTTGCTTACAACCTTTGGCTTACATTAGTTACATGACAAATATGAATGACGGATTGTCGGCACTATCTTTACACATGGCCTTAGTGATTACAGCAGTAAATGAGGTCAGCGATTCCCACGGCTGACATTTTATTCCGGACCTGAAGTAACTGCAAGTCAGGTCACTAATATAGAAAAATAATGCAAGAATAAATGTCATATTACACTAGGGCCCTTAAAGGAGTAGCAGGAATATTAGCAGTGCCCTGACATGCAACGTCAGGTGCCATAACCGTCTGGTCAGTGAAGGACTATATCTAGACCACCTCATATCACATTCCAAGTATGGTCCGCAACGTCAGGACTTTCCACGGGTTCCTGACCTGAACTCAACAGCTTGATATATGCCTATGAGGCCGGTGACTTTGGGTCAGGAGACCCGCAGTCAGTCCGGACGTTGCGGTCCAGACAGACCGCAGTATGCAGACATCTCCTTTCGTACTAAAAAGGTACTTGTAAGGATTAAATAGCTGTCGCCTGAACATGATGGCCCCAACTCCCCCTATTTATCAATATTTGGTGGAGCATTCATGTTTTTTCATTGAAGAGAGTAGAAAATACACCCTGAGACACCAAGGATAATAAAAAGGAATGGGCTTTTTTTTTTTTTTTTTTTAAAGACATCCAATCATCTTTTTCTTCCATTTCATCATCAGATGATTGACGGGTTCCACCAAATTCAGTGGGTTTATCCAACTGTGTATGTGGCCTTAGTAGGAACTGGCAAAGGAAAGCCTTGGGAAGCTAAGTAATTCAGTGCTATTACGTCTGGGAATTGGGGTAATTTTTTGACGACACTGTGATCAGTGTTCATAGTCAACTTACACAGCCAGTTATTTAATCTGAAGACATACACGTACATGTCTGACATAATGAGGCAATAGTCCAACTTTTATTGTACATTGCCTGACCAAATGCTGGAAGAGGTTAAAGACTAACTAAAACTTTTTTTATTCTTTCATTTATTGATCAGTCTTTGCAAAGTTGTGAACTTTTGTGATGTAGTCCTTTGCCTTATCTTGCTTAGTTTTCTCTCAGACACTGCTGAAAGGGCTGTTTTTACTGCCTTGTTCATGCAATTAGTGTAAATGGTTTGAACTGCAGGGTTATCAAATATCCGTACTTCGGTGTGTTTATAAATATTGTTTGACCATGAAGGGAGCGGAGAAGAGAAGTCCACACATTGTAGTATGGATATTTGATAGAACTGTAGTTCAAAACAGCTATCTAAATGCATGAACAAGGCAGTGGAAACAGCCCTTTCAGCGCAGTGTCTGAGAGAAAAGGAAGCAAGATAAGGTAATGGAGTAAATTACAAAAGGTTCCTAAAGGCCCCGTCACACACAACGAGATCGCTAACGAGATTGTTGCTGAGTCACAGCTTCTGTGACGCACTAACGATCTCGCCAGCGATCTCGTTATGTGTGACACCTACCTGCTGTGAGATCGCTAGTCGTTGCCAAATGGTCCGGACCATTTTCTTCAAAGGCGATGTCCTGCTGGGCAGGACGCATTACTGTGTTTGACGCCTACCAACGACCTCATAACACAGTCCCAACCCCCGCCGAGATCGTTATACGGGTCGCTGATCGTTACTGTGTCATTGGTAAGGTCTGACTGTGTGACATCTCACCAGCAACCTCCCAGCGACTTACCAGCGATCCCTATAAGGTCGTATCGTTGTCGGGATCTCTGGTAAGTCGTTATGTGTGACTGGGCCTTAACTTTGCGAAGACTGATCAATAATTATATATAAAAAAATAAAACAGTTTAGTTACTCTTTAAAGTATAGATACATTATGATGCTAATGAACTGCACAGGCCAGACTACAGAATACAAAAGTTCTCTACTGTCACAGTCTGCAGCAACAAACTAGACTTTGCTCCTCATGAAAACGGCAGAAGGAAACCTGATAGCATTCATGTTACTAAAGTGCACAAAGCGCTACAAATTCCCTGCTTTGCTTTAGGGCTCGCTCACACAGGCCCACATTACGTTAACTGTAACGCCACCACTGGTGTCCCTGCACTGTCCTGTCCCTCTCCCCCGGCAGTGACACCGACACACTCACCCGGTGGTTGCTCAGTCCTCGGTCACTACTGCAGGCTCCCAGGGCCTGCGAACGCCGCACAGGTCTCCTGGGAGCACACTTCGGGCATGCGCGCACCTATTCTTAAAGGGCCAGCACTCTAACCTGGAAGTGCCTCTCAGCCTATGGGTGAGAGGCACTAGGTAATTGAGCAAACTCCCCTTATGGGAAGTGCCTGGGCATCATAGTCTAATCCTAGAGACACGTCGCTAGGTCCCTTCCGTACGTGCTGCTGCTCTGTTACTTACACCTGTCTATTTTGTAGTACCGGCAACTCCTGCTGCATCATACCATATCAGCCAAACCTCCTGTATCGGCCACTGCATCGCTCCATATCGGCCAAACCTGCAATATCAGCCACTCCTGCTGCATCGTTCTCCCTGAGTGGCACCTGGTTGCTACATGCAGCCAAATCCACCCTCACCATCAGAAGCTCTGGTAAAAACCCAGAGTGCTCCATTGTCAAGCCCCTCAAGTGTACTGGGTGCTGCGGCTCAGTGGGTCCACTACCAGCTCGCACCAGCAAGCATTACGTTAACAAAACTCGAGTGTCCGTTTATTGTGATCCAATTCTCTCATGCGCGAGAATCAGATCACAGGTGAAGACACAGAACTTAATTTCTCAGTCTTCTCCATTGTCTGTGGTGGCATATATCAGATGACATCCGAGTGCAGTCCAATGACTTCCTCGCACCCACAGACTTATATGAGTGCGTGTCATCCGATTTCCAAATGCACTCGTAGTGAGATTTTGTTCTCAAACTGACTCAAGATGAGAAAAAAAAAAGCGCAACTTGGCACTGCTCTATAGTATAAACTTTGGGCTGAGTGCTATCCGACGAAATCCAATAGCAGTCGTCTGAGTTCTACACTGTGAGCGAGGCCTTACACTGTAAATAAATCTTTGACTGCTCACATCCACCAGTATGAGGAGCTCAGCCCATAAGGCTAGTTTCACACTTGCGTTGAACGGCATCCGTTGCATTGCGTTGTGTGACGGATGCAACGGATGTGTTGCATTTAGTGACACAACGGATGCAACAGATCGTACAAAACAATGGAAAAATTTTTTTTTTTTCTTTACAGTTTTACCGGTGGCAGACTATTGTGAACGATCAGCTGATCGCTCACAGCAGCCGGTCGCCGGGTGATAAGCTGATCGCTCACAGCAGCCGGTCGCCGGGTGATAAGCTGATCGTTCGGCCACCGAGGTGTGCGAGGGGCGGAGTGCGGGGTGGGTGGAGCCGAGCGGGGCCATGGTGCGGAGGACGTCAGTGCCGCGGGGATGCATGGCTGGGGACAGGTGAGTGTGTGTGTGTATGTGTGTGTGTGTGTGTGCGTACATGCGGAGTGCGGGAGGGGGCGGAGCCGAGCGGGGAAGTGTCGGGCTCCCTGCACACGTAGCCAGGGTAAATATCAGGTAACTAGGCAAAGCGCATTGCTTAGTAACCTGATGTGTACCCTGGTTACGTGTGCAGGTAGCCAGAGAGAGCATGCGCAGCGAAATCCTACGGATTGAGCGGCTCAAAAAAACATTACATGCTGCGTTCCTTCCACCCGGCGGAAGCAACGCAGAGTCGCCCAGTGGAAGCAACGCAGGTCCATCACTTGCAATCCGTCGTCCATACAAGTCTATGGGAAGCAGCGGAATCCGTTAACGGATTCCACTGTTTTCCAAAACGGCGGATTGCAACTGAAGGAAAACAATGCAAGTGTGAAACTAGCCTTGGACTCAGGTCTCGTGACAATATTTGTCTTGAATTTTACTTGAATAATTTCTACATGTTTGCTACTATTTCCTTGGCAGTGCAATATCAAGACCTTAACTATTCTGTGAACTTTTTATCCAAAAATAACCTTTAATATTTTGTTTTCTTGATCTTCAACTAAGAAGCTTTACTCACCCAAATTCAGGAAGATTTTTATCAAAGTGAACATTGTCCTCATAGATGACGAGCAGTTGTTCATTGACTGCAATAACCTTTAACTGTAGGATAAAAAGAAAAACGAAAGCAGGTTAATGGCCACGAATGTATTATTCTTTAGGACTGGCAGGTCAATTACAAGCAAATAGTCGCCAATTATTTGACTTGTTAACTGTTCTCAGTAAAGACATATAAAGATTGATTTCTATACATTTTTGTCAGCAAGCAAAATTCCAATTAAATATGTGGACTAGTTAACAGAACAGTAACAGTAATAGCAAGAAAAGAATACACAAAAAAAAGAGATAACATGATAGAGAAAAGAATACATTCATCCATCAAAACGGATACACAGTTGGCATATACAGGTGCATCTCAATAAATTAGAATATCATCAAAAAGTTCATTTATTTCAGTAATTCAATACAAAAAGGGAAACGCATATATTATATAGAGTCATTACACACAGAGGGATCTATTCCTGTATATTATATAGAGTCATTACACACAGAGGGATCTATTTCATGTGTTTATTTCTGTTAATGTTGATGATTGTGGCTTACTGCCAATGAAAACCTAAAAGTCATTATCTCAGAAAATTAGAAGAATTACCACAAAACATGCTTCCTAAGCGTTTAAAATGGTCCCTTAGTCTGGTTAAGTAGGTTACACAATCATGGGGAAAGACTTCTGACTTGACAGATGTCCAGAAGGCAGTCACTGACACACTCCACAAGGAGGGTAAGCCACAAAAGGTCATTGCTAAAGAAGCTGGCTGTTCACAGAGTGCTGTAGCCAAGCATATTATTGGAGAGTTGAGTGGAAGGAAAAAGTGTGGTAGAAAAAGGTGCACAAACAACCGGGATAACTGCAGCCTTGATAGGATTGTTAAGAAAAAGGCCATTCAAACATTTGGGGGAGATTCACAAGGAGTGGACTGCTGCTGGAGTCAGTGCTTCAAGATCCACCACACACAGACGTATTCATGACATGGGCTACAACTGTCGCATTCCTTGTGTCAAGCCACTCATGACCAATAGACAATGCCAACAGCGTCTTACCTGGGCCAAGGAGAAAAAGAACTAGACTGTTACTCAGTGGTAAACGGTGTTGTTTTCAGATGAAAATAAATTTTTCATTTCATTTGGAAATCGCGGTCCCAGAGTCTGGAGGAAGAGTGGAGAGGCCACAATCCAAGCTGCTTGAGGTCTAGTATGAGGTTTCCACAATCAGTGATGGTTTGGGGAGCCATGTCATCTGCTGGTGTAGGTCCAGTGTTTTATCAAGACCAAAGTCAGTGCAGCCATCTACCAGGAAATTTTAGAGCACTTCATGTTTCCCTGTGCTGATAAGCTTTTGGAGATGAAAATTTCATTTTCCATCAGGACTTGGCACCTGTCCACACTGCCAAAAGTACCAATGCCTGGTGTAATAACCACAGTATCACAGTGCTTGATTGGCCAAAAAAGTCACCTGACCTAAACTCTATAGAAAATCTATGGGGTATTGTCAAGAGGAAGATGAAAAACACCAGACTCAACAATGCAGACGAGCTGAAGGCTGCTATCAAAGCAACCTGGGCTTCCATAACACCTCAGCAGTGCCACAGGCTGATCGCCTCCATGCCACGCTGCATTGATGCAGTAATTCATGCAAAAGGAGCCCCGACCAAGTATTGAGGCCTTCACTGTACAGACTTTTCAGTAGGCGCCAACATTTCTGAGTTTAAAATCATTTTTTTAGTTGATCTTACTGTATATAATATTCTAATTTTCTGAGATAATGACTTTTGCATTTTCATTGGCTGTAACCATAATCATCAACATTAACAGAAATAAACACTTGAAATAGATCAATCTGTGTGTAATGACTCTATATAATATATAGGAATAGATCCCTCTGTGTGTAATGACTATCTATATATATAATTGCCTTATTCTGTCTGTCTGTCTGTCTGTCTGTCTTGCTCCGAAATTGTGTCCTTACGGTGACACAAAGCTGATTGGCCGCTGGGCTCGCCATGGCCCCGCCCCCCCACACGGATTGGCCTCTCTCCCCAGCTCTCTGCAGGCCCCGCCCCCCTCACGCAATGCACGCTCGCTCTGGCCCAACTGACACGGAGCCGCGACTCCCAGGTGAGTACACACACACGCATCAGATCACACTCACTCTCACACTCACTCTCACACACACCTCCCACATCACAACATGCTGGGATATCACTTGCTTCTACACCGGCTCCGTCAGGATCCCGGCAGCGCCAGACATAACCTTGCGATGCTGGGATCTTGACGGAGGCCGTGAAAGCTGGTAACCATTATAAACATCGGGTAACTAAGGTCCCTTAGTTACCCGATGTGTATCATAGTTACCAGTGTACACCGGCTCACACTCACACACACATCACACACACATCACATCGCATCCACACATCAAGGTCCTGCAGCGGCGGAAAATACAGACACATAACAGCACACACATACACACAAATCAGATCACACTCACACACACCTCACACATCACATCGCATCCACATACTCACAACATCCTGGGATATCGCTTGCTTCTCGGCGGCGGTACTGTGCTGTTAGCTTCCAGGACCTGCGGGAGGATCACATGGCCAGAAGCATGTGATACCTCCGGATGTTGTGAGTATAAGCGCGTATGTGCGATATCGTCAGTGTCTGTGTGTGTGAGTGGATGCGATCGGGTGTGTGTGAGTGGATGCGATCGGGTGTGTGTGAGTGGATGCGATCGGGTGTGTGTGAGTGGATGCGATCGGGTGTGTGAGTGTCGGCAGAGGAGCACGGCGTGCTGGAGGAGGCTGGGAGCAGAGAGGCTGATCATGGGGAAGGCTGGGAGGAGAGAGGCTGATGCTGGGGGAGGCTGGGAGGGGGAGGCTGGGACGAGGGAGGCTGATGCTGGTGGAGGCTGATGCTTGGGGAGGCTGATGCTGGGGGAGGCTGGAAGGAGAGAGGCTAATGCTGGTGGAGGCTAATGCTTGGGGAGGCTGATGCTGGGGGAGACTGGGAGGGGAAGGCTGATGCTGAGGGAGGCTGGGAGGAAGGAGGCTGGGAGGAGAGAGGATGATCCTGGGGAAGGCTGGGAACGGGAGGCTGATGCTGAGGGAGGCTGGAAGGAGAGAGGCTGATGCTGGGGAGGCTGGAAGGAGAGAGGCTGATGCTGGTGGAGGCTGATGCTTGGGGAGGCTGATGCTGGGGGAGACTGGGAGCGGAAGGCTGATGCTGAGGGAGGCTGGGAGGGGGAGGCTGGGAGGAAGGAGGCTGGGAGGAGAGAGGCTGATCCTGGGGAAGGCTGGGAAGGGGAGGCTGATGCTGGGGGAGGCTGGAAGGAGAGAGGCTGATGCATGGGGAGGCTGATGCTGGGGGAGACTGGGAGCGGAAGGCTGATGCTGAGGGAGGCTGGGAGGGGGAGGCTGGGAGGAAGGAGGCTGGGAGGAGAGAGGCTGATCCTGGGGAAGGCTGGGAAGGGGAGGCTGATGCTGAGGGAAGCTGGAAGGAGAGAGGCTGATGCTGGGGGAGGCTGGAAGGAGAGAGGCTGAGGCTGGGAGGAGAGAGGCTGATGCTGGGGAAGGCTGATGCAGAGGGAGGCTGGGAGGGGAAAGCTGATGCTGGGGAAGGCTGGGAGGACCGAGGCTGATGCTGGAGGAGGCTGGAAGGAGAGAGGCTGATGCTGGCGGAGGCTGATGCTGGGGGAGGCTGGAAGGAGAGAGGCTGATGCTGGTGGAGGCTGATGCTTGGGGAGGCTGGGAGAGGGAGGCTGATGCTGAGGGAGGCTGGGAGGAGGGAGGCTGGGAGAGGTAGGCTGAGAGAAGAGAGGCTGATGCACACACACACACACACACACACGCGCACTGCACAACACACCACACACACACACACACACACTGGGAACCACAAACAACTGCCCTACACAGACACCCACACATACAGACAACGCTGCACACACACAACACCCAACACACAAACACCGCGGCACACACAAATATACGCACATACCGCACAACACACACATTGCACAAAACATAAAAACATACCTCCCCCCAAAACACACCACACACACACAAACCGCGCAACACACACACACAACGCTACAGACACACAGCGCTCCACAAACAACGCAACACACGCAACACACATACAACACCGCTCTCACCCCCCGCCACACCCAGACAACACCCAGAACATGTACAGCGCCTACACAAACACTTGGTAACTACACACAACAACATCTCTCTATATATATATATATATAACAAAAATCATACATGAACTACACAATACGTAAATTCTAGAATACCCGATGCGTAGAATCGGGCCACCTTCTAGTATAATATATAGGAATAGATCCCTCTGTGTGTAATGACTATATAATATATGTGTTTCCCTTTTTGTATTGAATTACTGAAATAAATTGACTTTTTGAGGACATTCTAATTTATTGAGATGCCTCTCTACCTGCCTATTACAGGTCAGACCAGTCATACACTAGCAGGGGTGCAGACAGAATTTTATGTCAAGGGGTAAGATAACAGTAAACACACCCGTTGAAATGACCATGCTTATAAAATTAATAAATATTGTCACCATATAGTGTGGCTAAATTATACTGCTATACAAAGAACATGAAATATATATACATATACACACACATATATACAGTATATATTACATAGTTACATAGTTACTTAGGTTGAAAAAAGACCTAGGTCCATCTAGTTCAACCTTCCTCCACCAGTTCTACATTTGGTCACAAAGTCATTTATAACCAACAATGTTGTGTGTACTGAGGAAATCATCCAGCCCTTTTTTAAAAGCTGTTATAGTATCTGCCATTACTACCTCTTGTGGTCGGGCATTCCACAGTCTGACTGCTCTAACTGTAAAGAACCCTTTCCTATTTAGCTGTCGGAATCACATCTCTTCCACTCGCAGTGAGTGCCCCCTGGTCCTTACTATTGTCTTTGGAAGAAATAAGTCATGTGCCAGTCCTTTATATTGACCACACATGTATTTATACATATAAATGAGGTCTCCTCTGAGATGTCTTTTTTCTAAGCTAAACAAATCTAACTTTTTCAACCTCTCATCATACGGTAGGCCTTCCATTCCTTGTAATAGTCTAGTTGCCCGCCTTTGAACTGCCTCTAACTTCTGAATGTCCTTTTTAAAATGTGTAGCCCAAAACTGGTTCCCATATTCCAGATGTGGCCTTACAAGTGATTTATATAGAGGGGTAACAATACGTTGGGATCACGGGATCTAATCTGTCTTTTTATACACCCTAAAATCTTGTTTGCTTTAGCAGCTGCTGCTTGACATTGAGTGCTGCTGCTCAGCTTATTTGTAATGAGAATACCCAAGTCCTTCTCCTGTTCTGTAGTCCCAAGTTTACTTCCATTTAATGTATATGCAGCTATAGGATTACTCCGTCCTAGGTGCATTACTTTACATTTATCAACATTAAATCTCATTTGCCAAGTATCTGCCCATTCTGACATCTTATCCAGATCTTTTTGTAATATTGTACTATCAAGTTCAGTTTTTAATATCCTACATAGTTTGGTGTCATCAGCAAAGACTGACACTTTACTATCAATCCCATCCACAAGGTCGTTAATAAAGAGATTAAAAAGAATCGGTCCTAGCACAGACCCCTGCGGCACCCCACTGCTGACTATAGCCCAATTAGAGAATATACCATTTATGACTACTCTTTGTTTCCTATATTTTAGCCAATTCCTTACCCAGTTGCATATAGTTTCCCCTAGTCCTTGCATCTGGAGCTTTAATATAAGACTATTGTGTGGTATAGATAGTATCAAATGCCTTTGCAAAGTCCAAATAAAATCACATCAGCTGCATTACCAATATCCAGGTTTGCACTTACCCCCTCATAGAACCCCAACATGTTGGTTAGACACGACTTATCTTTCATGAATCCATGCTGTTTGTCAGCTATTATATTATTTTCTGCAATATATTTTTGCATGTCATCCCTTAAAATGCCCTCAAAAACTTTGCATACTACTGATATCAGGCTTACTGGATGGTAGTTGCCTGGATCTACCCTCTTACCTTTCTTAAATATCGGTACCACATCAGCAATCCTCCAGTCCTGAGGCACCAACCCTGTTAGAAGCGAGTCTAAAAATATGCCACTGTTGTGAATGTAGTCTGTGTGGGTGGTGTTTTGGAGCTCCCTCTGGTGGCCAGGAATGGTAGTTGAGCTGTGTCTGAGCCTGTGATTCAGACAGGTGTCGGCGTTAATTGGGAATTAAGGAAGTCCTATTGCAGACAATCATGGTGTATATAGGAGAGCACTTTTTGCCTTGCTGGCGCCGGTTATAATTGTATTTTTTCTCAGTGTCTGAACCTGGCTTGTAGTTCTGTCCTTCCCTGTTTCCCTGTGCAATACTTCTGCAGATAAGATTGTTAGTTTTTTTTTCCTTGCTTCCTGGTTTACACCTTAGGGTGTTTGTGTTTCTTGGTTTTGTATCTTTTTTCTTGCAGGTGAAGTTTTGTTTCTCTTGTGTGGTGAGCATGGGTGTTCACCCTTTGCTAGCTCTGCTGCAAGAAAAGGGAGCTTCTGCCTGTCTAACTTGATTATTTGCACTTTTGTATTTTTGTGTTCTTTTTGGTATTTTGTTCACCCATTATTTACAAGAGTACCTCATATAGTGGAGTGGGGGTGAGGTTGTTCGACCTCAAGGGCCATTTTTACTATCAGGAGCTAGGTATTTTTCTGCAGGGATTTTTGTACTGACAACAATCAGTTTCCTTTCCTTTCCATTGTATCTAGTTAGTTGAGCCTCGCCTTTGCTTAATCTATTTTTCCAATCTGTGTATTGTGTTTTCCTACATCACCGTAATCTTTATATGTTGGGGGCTGTCTACTCCTTTGGGGACTTCTGAGGCAAGGTAGATTTCCTCATTTCTATCTGTGAGGCGTAGCTAGTTTCTCAGGCTGTGACGAGGCATCTAGGTGTTTAGGAATGCTCCACGGCTACTTCTAGTGTGGTCTGATAGTTAGGGGATTGCGGTCAGCCCAGGTTCCAACTACTCTCGTTCTTGGTGTTTTTTCACGAATGGGAGTTTTTTGTAATCTTCCATGGTTACCGGATAATAACATGCCACCTTACCACCTTTACTGTACACAAAAGGTAAAAAACTCAGCCCATGTACTTGTAAACTGATTTGCTTACTGGTCTTGATGTAAATGGCACCGGGTGTAGGATGCACCAGAAGGACAGCATCCACTTCATCATTACAGAAGTGCACACCAGCCCAGAGGTTTCATTGACTTGGTCAGATGACTTGTCATAAACCCATTTTAGCAGTTCCTTGCTGTCTGTACTAATTACCTAATGAATAACATTTGTAAAGGGAGAAGGGAGTTCACCTTTGTACGCCTACTCAACCTGCTTAGGATGTTTTCAGGTGAGCATATTTCGAGCGCCTTATACAAACCACAATGTACAGACTGGCCACGGGTCTTCTTAAAGCGAATCTGTCAACACAATTTTATAATGTAAACTAAAGACATAGCTGTAATACTAATTACATTGATACTTTTGGTGAAGAAATCCACTTTGTGACTCTTCTGTAATCAGCATGTGAAAAAATCTACTACTTCTCCTCCCTGTCTGTGATCCCCCAGCTCCTCCGTCTGCCTCTAGTCTGTAAATGACAGGTCAGTGGTGAGATGCCAAACAGAGGTGGCAGGTCATCCACAGAAAGGGAAAAGAAATCCTGTGCACTGAAAGGTAATTAGCAGAAAACTTCAAATACTGGTTGAGGCCTCCTTCACACGTCTGTGTTTCCGGTACGTGTGACTTCTGTTTCCACACGGACACCCATTCAAATCAATGGGGCTGCGCATATGTGTGTGTCTTAAAATGGACCGTGTGTCTGTATGAAGGACTAGGCTATGAATCGTTTGTCCAGTGTAATATAATAAAGATAATCTGTCCTTTGAATACTTTATGTATTGCTTCTCCACATATAGCTAATTGAAATATTAACGGAATGTATAACCGAAACAAATTATGCTTAGGGCTAAGTAGAATAAGTTTTATTTTAGTTCATGAATAAGTAACTAACATTCTTGAATAGAAGAGATACTCATCTGTAGTTTCATGAATGAGTAACTGACATTCATGAATAGAAGAGATACTCATCTGTAGTTTCAAATAAGTAACCGACATTGTTCTATCCATAGACTCTCGTCTATGCCTAGAAACACCTGAAATGCTTTCCTAAGTAACGTTGCTCAAATAAGGGAATGAGCTAGACCCAAGCTAATTGGTTGGTTAAGAGACAATGCAGAAAAAGTGTATAAGAATGTTATGCTTTGAATACAAGGGTTAGAAGACCTCTACTGTGCTTCTCCCAAATAGAGATACGTCTCTGTGTGGTCATTTTCCTAATTCATATACATCTGCGCAGTTCTGATCTGGAATCCTCCTCTGAGACCATGAGAGACCAGGAGGTCTCCCCCAACAGCCGTGTGGAGCATACGCGTGTCCGTGTACTCCACACAGCGACATGTCTGTTTTTTCCGAGAGCACGGATGTCACACGGACCGCACACTGATGTGAGCCAGGTGACATCAGTGTGACATGTACCGGAGAAAACGTGTCTTTCAAATGAAATAATTTTCTATACTCACCTCTCTCCAACCCTGCTGTCTTCAGTGCTGCTGTCACTTCTTTCCGGGCCTGCTCATTATGCTCATGAATATTCACAGACCTTGAAGCAGCAGCGCCGGAGACAGCAAGGCTGGGGACAGGTGAGTATAGAAGTACATGCTGTCCGTGTGCTATTCGGATGTCACACGTATAGCATACTGACCGCACACCCTGAACGCACACATGCGCACACATATGCACCTACACCACGGACAATGCAAAACGCATGTGTTTTGCATGGATGTGAAAGAGGACTAATAAATGGAGCCTAAATTATGCTCATATGAAAGCTGTTCACATCCTGAGTCTGTGCTGCAGGCCATGAAGCAGCTGAAAACCACTCCTGCACTGACTCATTACAGTAAAGTCTCAAAGGGTTATTTCCATCTTCATTGATCATTGATTTATTGATGATTACTTGATTTTAATTGGATAGAGCAAATGAAAATTGCTAATAACTTTTCCAATTTCTGTTTCTTAGAATTTTTTTGGATCCACGCTTGGGCCATGTGTAGTAAGTGCAAAATACAGAATCAACGTCATTCTATACAAGCGTTTACACCACACCGCGGTCCTTGCTTCATCAGAAAAGATGCTAGAGCATTTCTGGGAGGTTGCATCCTTAGGGATCGTGCACACAATGTCTCATAGACAGTATAGCTCTGTATAAGTGTGTAAGTGTGTTCCGGATCAAATTTATGAGCAAGTGTGAATGAGGCTGTAGTAACATCGAAATATTAGTAGGCAAGAACATATTGGAAGAAGCCAAGAGCTGCAATTTTTTTCTTATTCTGCATGCTCTACAGATGTGAACTATTACGCGCTATGTTTCGTATGCAGATTACAGATGCAGCAGAGCTGAATGTGTATGGGTATCTGTGCACAGTGACAATAATGTGCAGTCCACAGCCCATTGGACCAAGGCTGGACATTGCTTGGCTACATCAGTCTGGCTCATAAGAAATAACACTGAAGATGCCTATTACCTGCTGAGTGCTGAAGTCAAACCCCAGGTAATATGCAGCAGAGTCCATGGGACCGGATCCTTACAGCCAGTGCAGGCAGAGTCCTCTGTCCATCCACTGTCCTATATTGTGGAGCTCCTGCAATACAGTAAATAATTAACTAGTTGTGCTCCAGTTTGTTTTAGTTAAAGGATATCATTAACCAGGGTGCATTGTTAATTGCTTTATTCTGGAGCGACACCAGATTGCAGTAGGGTCTCCCCGCAGCCGTGTGGCCTCTGTCTGTGCAGAGCTTCCTTCCTGCTTCTCACATGTCTGTGTAATGTGATAATGGAGGATAGCACCAGTGAGGCCACCCATTATAGCTATACTAAAGTAATGACTGCTCCTGAGGGTGGGAGGGAAACAGATGAGGGGTGTACGATGGTAAACTTCAGACTCTTGACGTAATCAAAGACAGGCCTGGAACTCACCTGAAAATGCATTCAGTAATCGAACATATGTACAGAAATCTCAAAACTTGCTGTGTCTATGTTGGGTGGAGCCCAGGCCATATTTCGTAAATTATTTATTTAAATCATCTTTAAAAATGGCGTTGGATCCCCTCTACTTTCGATAACCAGACAAGGTAAAGCTGACAGCTGGGGGTTGCAGCCCACAGTTATCAAAAGTAGGCGGAACCCCAGGTCATATTTTTTCTTATTTTTTATTTATTCCCTTTTCACATTTGTTTACACCTGGAAATCGTGCGCAGGTGGTGACGTCGGCTTATTGAAATCATGTTATCATTCCCACAGGGGTGTGATAACACGGAAAGAGGATTGGCTAGTCTGGGGAAACAATGCCCCTCAACTTGTCACAGGCCTAATTAGCATAGAGAAAGCGAGGTTTATAAGTAGTTAGTTTTTTTTAAACATCCACATTAGTGAATAGCGTTATAAAGGGCTGGTTAGCAGGGAATTTGGAATTCTGCTGGGTTGGAGGGCAGAAGGGATCGGACGGGTTCCCTTTAAATGTTTCACCAAAAATAGGATACTTTTTAAAGCTGACGATTTTGTATGGCCTGAGAATAAGGTTATAAATATCCAAATGGCCCTTTGCAGAAAAAAAAAATGTTCCCCACCTGTGCACTAGAACAATAAGCACCTCATGGAGAATTTACTTAGCATGCTCTACAGCTTTAGATTTTATGCTATTTTATAATGGCATTATGCCGGGTACACTGGAAGGCAGGTGGCTGTTTTTGTCATATGCCTTCAGGAAGCATTACATGGCAATTAAAATAATAGGTACAGTAGCTTCTGCATCGGAGAGCAGTCAATCTGGCATGGACACAGTAACTGTTAATACCTGTTTACTTGCTTCATATGACCTTTAGTTAAATGTACAATAATACAGAATTCATGTCTGTAATATTGTGAAAGTCTACAGGCTTGAAGGGAATGCATTCTGTACTGGGGAAAGTTATATTATTAAAATGTACTAAAAAGAGGATAAATAAAATAAATTTTTAGTTTTAAACAAAATAAAACAACTTTATTGCTAAAACACAACAGCCCCGATTCATTAAGACCGGCAATCTTGATGAGAGAGGTGGGTGGTGTTCAGTCAGACATTCCGTCCCGATTCATTAAAGGGGTTCTCCACTATTAGGCCAACCCCTTCTGATTCCAAGTTTCCCCCATTTAAAATACAGCCTATACTGTAAAATACAGCCTATACTCACCTACCATATCAGCGCCCTTCCAGCAGTCTCCAGGCTCGCAGTGCCGGGGTTCACATGGGGTGATACTGAGTGGTACTTTAAGACACGCACGCTTCAAAGAATCAGGAGCGTTTGACAGGTTAAAAGTTTCTGCCACAAGGAACACTACAGCTCATCCTGAATTAGATGCAATATGGCTTTTCACCACCATTGCGCATCAGCTCTGATCTTTTTGGTAGAGCTGGGCAAAATTGGCATGTAAATGTCACGAGATGTGACTGGATCACTAGGAACAGGGGAGCCTAAACTGGTCCTCAGGCTAGGGGAACCCT
Organism: Anomaloglossus baeobatrachus; assembly: GCF_048569485.1. Lineage (NCBI taxonomy): Eukaryota > Metazoa > Chordata > Amphibia > Anura > Aromobatidae > Anomaloglossus > Anomaloglossus baeobatrachus. Next base: position 495,072,510 of record NC_134358.1, read on the forward strand.
AGCTGACCATGATCCCAAAGGTATGTTTAAAAGGTGACGATGTTTGGGTCGCCTTCCTCAGCCTGGGGGAAGGCAGCACAGCAGAGCCGAGTGTCATGCTAGTGTCCCTGCTACTGAGGTCCGACCATGCGAGCGGACCTCAGCTGCGGGGGGGGTGTGCTGGCACGGAGGAGGGGTGGGCCAGCACTGAGGAGGGGAGGGATTTATCTCCCTCTCTCCTCCGTAGCCGGCTATTGCGATTCTCGCTCTGCACGCGCGGTATACCGAGTGCAGTGCGATTTTTCTCTCACCCCATACACTTGAATGAGTGTGAGAGAAGAGTCTCGCATTACAATCGCAGCATGCTGTGATTGCTTTCTCGGTCCGATTAGGGCTAAGAAAATAATCGCTCATGTGCGCTGACACACAGGCTAATATTGGTCCGAGTGGAATGCGATGTTTTATCGCACTACTCGCACCGATTTTCTCACCGTGTGGCTTAGGCCTTACCCTAGCTGATGAACAACCCTTGTCTATTGTCCCGCACCTACACCCAGGAGAGGGTCGGGACAGGAGTGATAAATCCCACATAAATAAAACAGACGCGGGGAAAACCAAAACTCAAACTCACAGCAATCACTCACAAATGTATAGACCATATGTGTTCAGGAGGAAACTAAAAAAGGAAGAAAGGATATAATCAGACACCAAAAGTATTTCCACAACACACCAAACAGCACACAGATGTTCCCCAGCAAATGGATAGCAAAGCACAAGGAATGGGATCGCATAAAGCGGTCATCGATATGGGAAAACAGGCTCTACCATCTTAAAAAGGATGGAGGCAACTAATAGGTCTCCCACAATATGTGACTCAAGCAGTAATCCACGGGATAGCAGAGATTAACTCCTGAAAACCCAATTATTAACAAGAGCACAGCACGTTCGACGCCCAAGTCGGTCTGTGCAACTCAAAAGCAGCATCGTGTGGAGTGTCAGACTCTGCTGTTTGAACAGTATCGGAAGTAGTCCTGACACTCGGCGAGTTTTGAGCCAGTCACCATGTGACAGGAAAGTAAAGTATTACAACATTTTTGCGCAACACCTCATTCTGCAAACATTTCCTGTCTTCTTAAGGCAATATACGCCAGAATTCTGCTGTAGTTGCGTTGATAAATTATGGGCGATCACAAAAAACAGTTGCTTAGGTGCTCCTAAATGCTGTAAATTGGATGCTTTCATTATAAAAACACGGTTACTCATTCTTCAGCGCACACGTGCGTGCGCGTGTGTGTGTGTGTGTGTGTGTGTGTGTGTGTGTGTGCATGGGGGTGTATGTATACAGTATATAGATATACAGTTAGGTCCAGAAATATTTGGACAGTGACACAATTTTCGCGAGTTGGGCTCTGCATGCCACCACATTGGATTTGAAATGAAACCTCTACAACAGATTTCAAGTGCAGATTTTAACGTTTAATTTGAAGGTTTGAACAAAAATATCTGATAGAAATTGTAGGAATTGTACACATTTCTTTACAAACACTCCACATTTTAGGAGGTCAAAAGTAATTGGACAAATAAACCAAACCCCAAAAAAATATTTTTATTTTCAATATTTTGTTGCGAATCCTTTGGAAGCAATCACTGCCTTAAATGACCCAGTGCCATTGAAAGCCATGCATGCCCATGCCATCACGTTGCCTCCACCATGTTTTACAGAGGATGTGGTGTGCCTTGGATCATGTGCCGTTCCCTTTCTTCTCCAAACTTTTTTCTTCCCATCATTCTGGTACAGGTTGATCTTGGTCTCATCTGTCCATAGAATACTTTTCCAGAACTGAGCTGGCTTCATGAGGTGTTTTTCAGCAAATTTAACTCTGGCCTGTCTATTTTTGGAATTGATGAATGGTTTGCATCTAGATGTGAACCCTTTGTATTTACTTTCATGGAGTCTTCTCTTTACTGTTGACTTAGAGACAGATACACCTACTTCACTGAGAGTGTTCTGGACTTCAGTTGATGTTGTGAATGGGTTCTTCTTCACCAAAGAAAGTAGGCGGCGATCATCCACCACTGTTGTCATCCGTGGACGCCCAGGCCTTTTTGAGTTCCCAAGCTCACCAGTCAATTCCTTTTTTCTCAGTATGTACCTGACTGTTGATTTTGCTACTCCAAGCATGTCTGCTATCTCTCTGATGGATTTTTTCTTTTTTTTCAGCCTCAGGATGTTGTGCTTCACCTCAATTGAGAGTTCCTTAGACCGCATGTTGTCTGGTCACAGCAACAACTTCCAAATGCAAAACCACACACCTGTAATCAACCCCAGACCTTTTAACTACTTCATTGATTACAGGTTAACGAGGGAGACGCCTTAAGAGTTAATTGCAGCCCTTAGAGTCCCTTGTCCAATTACTTTTGGTCTCTTGAAAAAGAGGAGGCTATGCATTACAGAGCTATGATTCCTAAACCCTTTCTCCGATTTGGATGTGAAAACTCTCATATTGCAGCTGGGAGTGTGCACTTTCAGCCCATATTATATATATAATTGTATTCCTGAACATGTTTTTGTAAACAGCTAAAATAACAAAACATGTGTCACTGTCCAAAAATTTCTGGACCTAACTGTATATATATATATATATATATATATTTATTGTGAGACTGTGACCGGGGTTATCTATGACGGCCGGTATGTCTCGCCCCGGTTGTGCTCACTCCATGATAGAAAGTAAATCCACTCTAGGGTTAATGCTGTTTCCCTACAGGCTGAAGGAAGGGTTAAATGGAAACAGGAACAAGGGCAGGTGTGCTGGGTGCGAGGGAGTGATCACAACTCCCTGAGTTCTCTGCTGGAGAGGCACATGTATATTGTTGTGGACTTTTGTTTCGACATTAAACCGTGTGCTGTGAACCTTAATGCCTGGATCCCGTGTCTTCTGCTGCGCAGCCGACCACGCTACCTCACATATGGTGGAGAATCGGCGGGCATGCCAGCCCGGTGAGGTGTAGCTTCCATTTCTGGTGACCCGGTAGCACATGTCCTGGATTCAAGCGGCTATACTACAGCCCAAACCCGGCAATGCCATGGAGGACATACTAAAGCAGCTGGCTCAGGCTACTGCACAGCAACAACAGATGAATACACACCTGCTCCGGACGTTGGATCATCAGCAGCAACAGCACCAGCAATCCTTGAAATTGCAGGAACAGAGGCACCAAGAACAGATGGTCCTCCTGGCCAAGTCGATCCGTGCCGGACCGGCAGCAACAACCCCGGGACCGGGTGACGACGGCAGCGTCCGGAAAGCGGTGAGACAAGCGTTGCAAAAGATGACCCCGGGGTATGATGTGGAAGCGTTCCTGGCGGTGTTTGAGCGGGTGGCTGAGCGGGAAAAGCTGCCGACCCCCCAGTGGGCTGAGGTATTGTCGCCCTATCTGACGGGGGAACCCCAAAAAGCGTACCTGGACCTCTGTACCGAGGACGCCATTGACTATGCGACCCTGAAAGCCGAAATACTGGCTCGGTTGGGGGTGAATACCTATGTACGGGCTCAGCGGGTTAATCAGTGGTTCTATGAGGAAGCCAAACCCGTACGCTCCCAGGCCTATGACTTGTTGCATCTTGTAAAAAAGTGGTTGCAGCCTGACACTCTGAGCCCGGCGCAAATGGTGGAAAGGGTAGTAGTGGATCGTTTTGTGCGTACTTTACCCGTCATCATTCAACGGTGGGTAGGACAGGGTGACCCGAGTACCCTGGACCAATTAGTGTCCCTGGTAGAGCGGCATGTGGCTACGCAGGACTTGATACGGGACACTGAGACTTTGCGTACCGCCCGTCGGTCCTGCCCCTCCAAGCCTAGGGCCAAGGACCCACCGCTGACAACGGTGCAGGAGTCCGCTACCGTCCCGGCTGAGGCCGTGCCCGCCGTTCCTGAGGTCCGGAAGGTTCTGTACCCTAAACGACAACTTGTCAAGGGGGTTTCCTTCCCTATTAGATGTTGGCGGTGCCAGCGGGTGGGACATATGGAAGCCCAGTGTCCACTGACCACGGAGCCCATGGATTGTGGGGTTACCCGGCGGGGTTCAATGTATGCTCAGGTGGTGTGTACCGCTGACCTGGTCTCCCCAGAGACTGAGCCCCACTTGTGCCAAATACAGGTGAATGGATGTCCGGTTACAGGATTGTTGGATTCCGGAAGCTTAGTGACCCTGGTGCGATCCACCTTGAGGGCTAAAGTAAAGGCCACAGGACGTACCGTGGGGGTGGTTTGCATACATGGGGACCGCCGAGACTATCCCACGGGGATTGTCACCATCACAGCACCTTGCGGTCAGGTGCAACATGAGGTGGGACTTCTTAACACTCTTCCCTATGACGTGATCCTAGGAAGGGATCTGCCCTATTTTTGGACTTTATGGAAGGGACCCCCTAAGTCTCCTCAGATATGGTCAGTCCGGGACCTGAGCCCTACAATCCTGAATCCGGGACACCTGCCGTAGGGGTCCCCATGATAGGGACAGAATGTGAACCCGATAGGTCGCCCCTAGAGGTATTGGCAGGAGAGGCTGAGACGGTCGAACCCATCCCGGAGTTGAAGACGTCCCCGGATACGTTTGGGACAGCCCAACTCCAGGACCCTACATTAATACATGCCCAGAGTCGGATGACAGTAATTGACGGGGTGGCACAGCTGCCCGGTGCCCAGGTAAGGTACCCCGATTTCACTCTTAAGCAGGATTTACTCTACCGGGTAGATGAAATACGGGGCGTGGGGGTAGAGCAGTTGGTGGTGCCCCAGCCGCATCGCCGGCGGGTCCTCGACTTGGCTCATAAACACCTGATGAGTGGCCACCTAGGGGTCAAGAAAACGCAGGAGCGAATATTGCAAAGGTTCTATTGGCCCGGGGTCTTTGGGGAGGTAAAACGGTTCTGCGAAACCTGCCCGGAGTGTCAGCTTACCGCACCCCTGACCCATTTTCGCAGTCCGTTGGTACCGTTACCCATTATAGAAGTCCCTTTTGAACGGATAGGGATGGATCTGGTGGGGCCCCTCGTAAAGTCCGCTCGAGGGCACCAACACATCCTAGTGATCGTTGACTATGCCACCCGGTATCCCGAGGCGATACCTCTCAGACATACTACAGCAAAGCTTATAGCTCGGGAGTTGTTTGCTGTGTTCTGCCGGGTGGGGTTGCCCAAGGAGATCCTTACGGATCAGGGGACCCCATTCATGTCTAAAGTGACCAAAGAGCTATGCCGGCTACTCCAGATCAAGCAGTTGCGTACGTCTGTGTATCATCCTCAAACGGACGGTTTAGTCGAGCGTTTCAATAAAACCCTGAAAACCATGCTCAGAAGGGTGATTTCAAAAGACGGGAAAGACTGGGATATGATGCTTCCCTATTTGATGTTTGCCATCCGTGAGGTGCCACAGGCATCCACGGGGTTTTCGCCTTTTGAATTGTTATACGGGCGACATCCCCGGGGATTGTTGGACCTGGCAAAGGAAACATGGGAGCAAGAGCCCACCCCCCATAAAAGTGTGATTGAACACATTTTAGGAATGCAGAACCGCATAAGCGCGGTCATGCCAATTGTGAAGGAGCATTTACAGGAGGCTCAGGCCGCGCAAAGCGGCCGCTACAATAGACAAGCCACCGTGCGGACCTTTAAACCCGGGGATCGGGTGTTGGTATTAATCCCCACGGCGGAGAGTAAATTCCTTGCTCAGTGGCAAGGCCCCTACGAGATAAAGGAAAGAGTCGGGGTGGTTAACTATAAAGTATTGCAGCCCGGTAGGCGGAAACCTGAACAAATATACCATGTCAACCTATTAAAACCTTGGCAGGAACGGGAAAGCCTGATGGCTGTTTTTTCCCCATCTCCCTCCTCTTCGGGTCGTTCACATCCGGCTCCAGCGACCTCCGGAGAGGACGAACCGGAAGTAAGGATTGGAGAAGCCCCCACCAAGACACAGAGGCGAGAGGCCAGACGGTTGGTTCAGCAGAACCCCGATGTCTTCTCCGACCTGCCCGGTAGGACCAGTCTGATACGACATGACATTGTCACCGAGCCTCACCTGAAGGTACGCCTGAAGTCATACCGGGTACCGGAGGCTCGACGACAAGCCATATCAGAGGAAGTGAAGACAATGTTACGCCTGGGGGTCATCGAAAAATCCCGGAGTGAATGGGCTAGTCCGATTGTCCTAATACCAAAACCCGATGGCTCCTTTAGGTTCTGCAATGACTTTAGGAGATTGAACGAAATATCCAAGTTCGATCTCTACCCCATGCCCCGGGTGGATGAGCTGATTGACAGGCTGGGACAGGCGCGATATTTTACCACGCTCGACCTGACCAAGGGGTACTGGCAGGTGCCACTGACGGAGTCCGCCAAGGAGAAAACCGCTTTTGTTACGCCGGAGGGTCTCTTCCACTATGTTGTCTTGCCTTTTGGGTTACATGGCGCTCCGGCCACGTTCCAGAGGTTGATGGACTTAGTGCTGGAACCCCACCAGGCGTATGCATCAGCGTACCTTGATGACATCATTATTTACAGCTCCGATTGGCAGACCCACTTGGAACAGGTACAAGCGGTGGTGGACGCGCTTCGAACAGCCGGATTGACAGCCAATCCCAAGAAATGTGCGTTGGGACTCACGGAAGCCCGCTACTTGGGCTACGTGATAGGCCAAGGAGTGATCAAGCCCCAAATTACCAAGGTTGAGGCGATCCAGAAGTGGCCTAGACCCCTGACCACGAAGCAGGTTAGGGCCTTCCTGGGTATCGTGGGGTACTACAGGAGGTTTGTAAAGGATTTTGCGGGACTATCAGCCCCCTTGAAGGACCTTCTCAAAGGCAAGAAGTCCGTCATGGTGCGCTGGACTCCGCAGGCCGAGGACTCCTTCCGGGCCCTGAAGGGGGTCCTGTGCGGACAGCCCGTTCTTGTACACCCTGATTTCCGGAAGGAGTTCATAGTACAGACTGACGCCTCAGAGGTCGGCCTGGGGGCAGTGCTGTCTCAGGTGGTTCAGGGGGAGGAACACCCCGTCACCTTCTTAAGTAGGAAGCTCACCCCTCCCGAGCGGAATTATAGCGTAGTGGAGAAGGAGTGCCTGGCGATCAAGTGGGCCTTGGAGTCCCTACGCTATTACCTGCTGGGACGGCAGTTTCGCTTGGTGACGGATCACTCTCCACTGGTCTGGATGAGGTCTGCCAAGGAACGGAATGCCCGGGTTACCCGGTGGTTCCTTTCTCTGCAGAACTTCCGGTTTACGGTTGAACACCGGGCCGGTAGGTTGCAGGGCAACGCCGATGCCTTGTCCCGCGGCCCGTGTTTGATGGCGGGAGTTCAACCCCGCACGCTTGAACTGAGGGGGGGTGTGTGAGACTGTGACCGGGGTTATCTATGACGGCCGGTATGTCTCGCCCCGGTTGTGCTCACTCCATGATAGAAAGTAAATCCACTCTAGGGTTAATGCTGTTTCCCTACAGGCTGAAGGAAGGGTTAAATGGAAACAGGAACAAGGGCAGGTGTCCTGGGTGCGAGGGAGTGATCACAACTCCCTGAGTTCTCTGCTGGAGAGGCACATGTATATTGTTGTGGACTTTTGTTTGGACATTAAACCGTGTGCTGTGAACCTTAATGCCTGGATCCCGTGTCTTCTGCTGCGCAGCCGACCACGCTACCTCACAATATATATATATATATATATATATATATATTATATTATATTATATTATATATTATATACACACACACACACACATATATATACAGTATTATATATAACTAAATAAATTATACACACACACACACACACTACAGTTCATAAGTTTATGTTTCAATGAAGCCAACATTAAACAGAAATACTCTCTATACATTGTTAATGTGGTAAATGACTATTCTAGCTTCAAACATCTGGTTTTTAATGCAATATCTACATAGGTGTATAGAGGCCCATTTCCAAAAACCACCACTCCAATCTTCTAATGGTACATTGTGTTTGCTAACTGTGTTAGGAGGCTAATGGATGATTAGAAATCTCTTGAAAACCCTTGTGCAAGAATGTTAGCACAGCTGAAAACAGTTTTGCTGATAAGAGAAGCTTTAAAACTGACCTTTCTTTTGAGCTAGTTGAGAATCTGGAGCATTACATTTGTTGGTTCCATTAAACACTCAAAATGGCCAGAAAAAGAGAACTTTCATGTGAAACTCGACAGTCTATTCTTGTTCTTAGAAATGAAGGATATTCCATGCGGGAAATTGCCAAGAAACTGAAGATTTCCTACAACAGTGTGTACTACTCCCTTCAGAGGAGAGCACACGCAGGCTCTAACTAGAGTAGAAAGAGAAGTGGGAGGCCGCGCTGCACAACTGAGCAACAAGACAAGTACATTAGAGTCTCTAGTTTGAGAAATCAACGCCTCACAGGTCCTCACCTGGCAGCTTTAAATAGTACCCGCAAAATGCCAGTGTCAAGGTCTACAGTGAAGGGGCGACTCTGTGATGTTGGCCTTCAGGGCAGAGTGTCAAAGAAAAAAACATATCTGAGACTGGCTAATAAAAAGGAAAAGATAAATATGAGCAAAAAAAAAAAAAAAAAAACCCAGACATTGGACAGAGGAAGATTGGAAGAAAGTATTATGGACAGACGAATCGAAGTTTGAAGAGTTTGGATCACACAGAAGAACATTTGTGAGACGCGGAACTACTCAAAAGATGCTGGAAGAGTGCCTGACGCCATCTGTCAAGCATGGTGGAGGTAATGCGATGGTCTGGGTTTGCTTTTGTGCTGGTAAAGTGGGAGATTTGTACAAGGTAAAAGGGATTTTGAATAAGGAAGGCTATCACTCTATTTTGCAAAGCCATGCCATACCCTGTGGACAGCGCTTGATTGGAGCCAATTTCATCCTACAACAGGACAATGACCCAAAGCACACCTCCAAATTATGCATGAACTATTTAGGCAAGAAGAAGACAGCTGGTATTCTATCTAATTGAGTCGCAGCCCAGTCACCAGATCTCAACCCTATAGAGCTGTTGTGGGAGTAGCTTGACCGTATGGTGCGCAAAAAGTGCCCATCAAGACAATCAAACTTGTGAGAGGGTCTTCTGGAAACATGGAGTGAAATATCATCAGATTGCCTCCGCAAATTAACAGCTAGAATGCCAAAGGTCTGCAAAGCTGTAATTATAAGGGAACATTCTGTGACGAAAGCCAAGTTTGAAGGAGAAAATTATTTTTTCAAGTAAAAGTCATTATTTCTAAAGTAGACAATGTCTGGACTATATTTTCTATTCATTATGCAACTCATCATCAAGGAAAAGACAATTGTCTAGGTGACCCCAAACTTTTGAACTTTAGTATATGTATCATACACACACACACACACACACACACACACACACACACACACACAGTATTCGGCCCCCCTTTTTCAACCTTTTTCCACATTTCAGGCTTCAAACATAAAGATAAAAAATGTAATGTTATGGAGAGGAATCAACAACAAGTGGGACACAATTGTGAAGTTGAACAAAATGTATTGCTTGTTTTAAACTTTTATAAAAAAAAATAAATAACTGAAAATTGGGGGGTGCAATATTATTCGTCCCCTTTAAGTTACTACTTTGTAACGCCACCTTTTGCTGCGATTACAGCTGCAGTCGCTTGGGGTATGTGTCTATCAGTTTTTTACATCGAGAGACTGAAATTCTTGCCCATTCTTCCTTTGCAAACAGCTGGAGCTGAGTGAGGTTGGATGGAGGCGTTTGTGAACAGCAGTTTTCAGCTCTTTCCACAGATTCTTGATTGGATTCAGGTCTGGACTGTGACTTGGCCATTCTAACACCTGGATACGTTTATTTGTGAACCATTTAATTGTAGATATTGCTTTATGTTTTGGTTCATTGTCTTGTTGGAAGACAAATCTCTGTCCCAGTCTCAGGTCTTTTGCAGACTCCAACAGGTTTTCTTCAAGAATGGTCCTGTATTTGGCTCCATCCATCTTCCCATCAATTTTAACCATCCTCCCTGTCCCAGCTGAAGAAAATCAGGCCCAAACCATGATGCTGCCACCACCATGTTTGACAGTGGGGATGGTGTATTCAGGGTGATGAACTTGTTACTTTTCACCAAACATATCGTTTGGCATTGTGCCCAAAAAGTTTGATTTTGGTTTCATCTGACCAGAGCACCTTCTTCCACATGTTTGGTGTGTCTCCCAGGTGGCTTGTGGCAAACTTTAAACACTTTTTATGGATATCTTTGAGAATTGGCTTTCTTCTTGCCACTCTTCCACAAAAGCCAGATTTGTGCAGTGTACGACTGATTGTTGTCCTATGGACAGACTCTCCCACCTCAGCTGTAGATCTCTGCAGTTCATCCAGAGTGATCATGGGCTTCTTGACTGCATCGCTAATCAGTTTTCTCCTGGTTTGAAATGAAAGTTTGGGTGGACGGCCGGGTCTTGGTAGATTGGCAGTGGTATGATACTCCTTCCATTTGAATATAATCGCTTGCACAGTGCTTCTTGGGATGTTTAAAGTTTTGGAAATCTTTTTGTAACCAAATCCGACTGTACATTTCTCTACAACAGTATCATGGACCTGCCTGTTGTGTTCCTTGGTCTTCATGATGCTCTCTGTGCTTTAAACAGAGTACTGAGACTATCACAGAGCAGGTACATTTATACGGAGACTTGATTACACACAGGTGGCTTATATTTATCATCATCAGTCATTTAGGACAACATTGGATCATTCAGAGATCCTCAATGAACTTCTGGAGTGAGTTTGCTGCACTGAAAGTAAAGGGGACGAATAATATTGCATGCCCCAATTTTCAGTTATTTATTTTTTACAAAAATTTACAATAAACAATAAATTTCATTCACCTTAACAATTGTGTCCCACTTGTTGATTCTTCACAATAACATTAAAATTTTTATCTTTAAGTTTGAAGCCTGAAATGTGGGAAAAGGTTTAAAAATTCAAGGGAGCTGAATACTTTCACAAGGCACGGGGTATTTATATTACATACACACACACACAAATACATACATATATACACACACACATTATATATATATTATATATATATATATTATATTATATATATATATTATATATATATATATATATATATATATATATATATATATATATATATATATATATATATATATATATATATATATATATATACACATATACACACACATACACACACACAGTTAGGTCCGGAAATATTTGGACAGTGACACAAGTTTTGTTATTTTAGCTGTTTACAAAAACATGTTCAGAAATACAATTATATATATATAATATGGGCTGAAAGTGCACACTCCCAGCTGCAATATGAGAGTTTTCACATCCAAATCGGAGAAAGGGTTTAGGAATCATAGCTCTGTAATGCATAGCCTCCTCTTTTTCAAGGGACCAAAAGTAATTGGACAAGGGACTCTAAGGGCTGCAATTAACTCTGAAGGTGTCTCCCTCGTTAACCTGTAATCAATGAAGTAGTTAAAAGGTCTGGGGTTGATTACAGGTGTGTGGTTTTGCATTTGGAAGTTGTTGCTGTGACCAGACAACATGCGGTCTAAGGAACTCTCAATTGAGGTGAAGCAGAACATCCTGAGGCTGAAAAAAAAGAAAAAATCCATCAGAGAGATAGCAGACATGCTTGGAGTAGCAAAATCAACAGTCGGGTACATTCTGAGAAAAAAGGAATTGACTGGTGAGCTTGGGAACTCAAAAAGCCCTGGGCGTCCACGGATGACAACAGTGGTGGATGATCGCCGCCTACTTTCTTTGGTGAAGAAGAACCCGTTCACAACATCAACTGAAGTCCAGAACACTCTCAGTGAAGTAGGTGTATCTGTCTCTAAGTCAACAGTAAAGAGAAGACTCCATGAAAGTAAATACAAAGGGTTCACATCTAGATGCAAACCATTCATCAATTCCAAAAATAGACAGGCCAGAGTTAAATTTGCTGAAAAACACCTCATGAAGCCAGCTCAGTTCTGGAAAAGTATTCTATGGACAGATGAGACAAAGATCAACCTGTACCAGAATGATGGGAAGAAAAAAGTTTGGAGAAGAAAGGGAACGGCACATGATCCAAGGCACACCACATCCTCTGTAAAACATGGTGGAGGCAACGTGATGGCATGGCCATGCATGGCTTTCAATGGCACTGGGTCACTTGTGTTTATTGATGACATAACAGCAGACAAGAGTAGCCGGATGAATTCTGAAGTGTACCGGGATATACTTTCAGCTCAGATTCAGCCAAATGCCGCAAAGTTGATCGGACGGCGCTTCATAGTACAGATGGACAATGACCCCAAGCATACAGCCAAAGCTACCCAGGAGTTCATGAGTGCAAAAAAGTGGAACATTCTGCAATGGCCAAGTCAATCACCAGATCTTAACCCAATTGAGCATGCATTTCACTTGCTCAAATCCAGACTTAAGACGGAAAGACCCACAAACAAGCAAGACCTGAAGGCTGCGGCTGTAAAGGCCTGGCAAAGCATTAAGAAGGAGGAAACCCAGCGTTTGGTGATGTCCATGGGTTCCAGACTTAAGGCAGTGATTGCCTCCAAAGGATTCGCAACAAAATATTGAAAATAAAAATATTTTGTTTGGGTTTTGTTTATTTGTCCAATTACTTTTGACCTCCTAAAATGTGGAGTGTTTGTAAAGAAATGTGTACAATTCCTACAATTTCTATCAGATATTTTTGTCCAAACCTTCAAATTAAACGTTACAATCTGCACTTGAATTCTGTTGTAGAGGTTTCATTTCAAATCCAATGTGGTGGCATGCAGAGCCCAACTCGCGAAAATTGTGTCACTGTCCAAATATTTCTGGACCTAACTGTATATATATATATATATATACTTACATATACATATACAGTTAGGTCCAGAAATATTTGGACAGTGACACAATTTTCGCGAGTTGGGCTCTGCATGCCACCACATTGGATTTGAAATGAAACCTCTACAACAGAATTCAAGTGCAGATTGTAACGTTTAATTATATACATATACATACATACATACATACATACATATACACACACACACACTTTATCGAATTTGTAATCTTGCAATTTGTACGCTGATTCACATATACAAATACAGATTTTATTCTACTACCGATCATGCAGGAATGAAAACTCACTACGTTTTTAAAGCATACCTTTTATAACATAGAAACCTTATTTAATCAGTAGGTCATTTTCCCATTATAGCTTCCCTATGAGGGGTTAACAATACATGCAACCCAAAAAGAAAATCAATAGGTTATTTTACAGCTACGACTAAGAACGCCTGTTCTATCTGAAACGCGTTGGAAATTTTTATATGTATTGTTTTGTTCGGATGATGAAATTTTAATCACATAAACTTGGATGTTATATCTTTCCTGTGAGTTGGAACGGAGTTTAATGTTTTCTATCAGCGAGGACGCATAGGTGCTGCAAGTTCTGGGAAACAAGGAATAAGCACTATATAACTGGAGGCGAGCTGGTTGTCCTTTTTTTGGCTTTTTCTGATGTCACATTGCCTTTAAGGCTTCTTTTATGCACTGCGTGTTTTCTCTGCTGGCTGCATTATATCCCATTACGATCCCTTGGCTTCAATTTCAGTACTACCTTAAGTCAATAATCTCTGTGTGCAATACTTATCATTTACTTTGAACCAAGAAATCCAGGACAACCTGAAATACGTGTAACAAATTAGGATCCACCAGTAGAAAGATCCTCGTCTCCCAGGCGGTGAGCACGCAGCTGCTATCCCTTCAAGTTTACAAACTTAATTGACGGCTGCTTTTGAACTTTTCTGCGCTTTATTACATGGGAGAGGGAGAGATGGCCGTGTGCTGCGGCTGCTTGGAGCCGTTCTCACTGTGGGAACAGGTGTTAAAGGCGTATAAATATATGAGCGACATATTATTAGTGACTCACGCCGACAAGGATCCTGCTGACGGAACCAGGAAGCTCAGCAAAATGGATATTCATCGTCTCGAGGAGCAGTACAATGGCATCAAGCAGAAGCAAAAGAAGCGCACACACATCATTGTTTTCAAATCAGGTACGTGGGGCTGTAAGTTCTGGGGTGAGAGTCTGGAGAAGGGAGAACTGTAAGTGGGGGGCAGTAACACTGCCTGCAATACAGCTAGAATACAATGCACAGGATTATCAATAAAGTAATTTTTGGAGTGAATGTGGTTTAGTTGTCCCAGATGGCACTACATAGACGTGTGACCCTGTAGCCCTAATTCCCTATAGAGGATCAATAAATTAAGTAAAGTTTGCTGCACTCTATTAGCAAACAGATCCTCCATAAAGTGATCCCATGGCGCAGATCATTGTAGTACTGGCAGCGATACAGGTTATCCCTTTTACAGCCAGCATGTCCTAGGCAAGTAACAGATGTAGCAGAGCCAAATGTCTCATTTATTTTGTGCCTGATAACTGAAAGAGTTAAAAGGTGTTGTCTCAATAAGGGTAAAACCGGCCAGAAGATCAGATGATCGCTGCAGCTTCGGCTTCAGAAACTCCAAGTGAAGAGGCGGCAGCTTATACAGGAGAAAAGTAGTATTGTATTCTGGAAATTACAGGCTCTGACTGCTCCAGGAACACTGCACTTTGCTGGAGACTCAGAAAAAAGGGGGAATCCGAAGCTGGGGACTCCCTTTTATGATATTCATATGGTCTCAGGACATATGGAAAGAAGATGTGATGAGTGAGCACTATCATACTCGGGTGCTCAATCTTCTGGAAAAATGCTTGAGTTCCCCTTTGACTTCCATTATACTCAGCACAGAGTAGTGCCCACTCATCACTAGTTACAAGTACCAAGTACCCGAGCATGGTAATGCCCACTCATCACTAGTTAGGAGTACCCGAGCACGGTAGTGCTCACTCATCACTAGTTACAAGTACTGAGCACCCGGGCATGGTAATACTCGCTCATCACTAGTTACGAGTAGCGAGCACCCGATCATGGTAGTGCTCACTCATCACTAGTTACAAGTACCGAGCACCCGGGCATGGTAATATTCGCTCATCACTCGTTACGAGTAGCGAGCACCCAGGCATGGTAGTGCTCACTCATCACTAGTTACTAGTACCGAGCACCTGGGCATGGTAATACTCGCTCATCACTAGTTACAAGTAGCGAGCACGGTAGTGCTCGCTCATCACTAGTTAAGAGTACCAAGTACGTGGGCATGGTAGTGTCCGCTCATCACTAGTTATGAGTAGCGAGCACCCGGGCATGGTAGTGCTCACTCATCACTAGTTATGAGTACCGAGCACTGGAGCATGGTAGTGCTCACTCATCACTAGTTATGAGTACCGAGCACTGGAGCATGGTAGTGCTCACTCATCACTAGTTATGAGTACCGAGCACTGGAGCATGGTAGTGCTCGCTCATTACTAGTTACGAGTACCGAGCACCGGAGCATGGTAGTGCCCGCTCATCACTAGGTGTAATGAACCAACCCTTATATAAAAATTTTCTCTTTAGCCTACAAATCTGCATTTTATGATACCTTTTTAAATTGAATATTACCACGCACACAGACTACTATCTCATCTATGACACAATACCGACAACACACATTACACAACTGAATATTTAAGCCATTAAATAGGGGTCTGATCTTGTACATTCCTTTTGTAGCTAAAGCTCTATCCATATGTCCAGTAATCATGTGTTAAAATGGATCCAATAGCAATCCATTGGCAAAAAAAGTTCTGGTCAGTCTTTAAAAAACGGATTTTTGCAGGATCTGTTTTTTTTAAACATGGGAGTCTATGGAAAACGGATCCATTAAGGTTTTAACTTAGGAAGAGTTCAGAAATCAATATTTTGTGGAATAACGATGATTTTTAGTCACTGCTTTCATCCGTCTTGGCATGCTTTCCACCAGTCTTTCACACTGCTTTTGGGTAACCTTATGTCACTCGTGGTGCAAAAATTTAAGCAGTTCTTCTTTGTTTGATGGCTTGTGACCATCCATCTTCCAGATGTTTTCATTGCGGTTCAGGTCTGGAGATTGGGCTGGCCATGACAGGGTTTTGATGTGGTGGTCCTGCATCCACACATTGATTGACTTAGCTGTGTGGTATAGCGCATTGCCCTTTTCAGCTCTGCCCAACACCTGGTAGTCTAATGGTTAGACGGAGACCTGGAGAGGCGTACAAGCCACAGTGTCGTGCACCCACTGTGAAATTTGGTGGAGGATCGGGGATGATCTGGGGATGCTTCCACAAGGCTAGAATTGGGCAGATTAAATTTTGCGAAGGATGTATAAATCAAGCCGCATACAAGGTTATCCTGGAAAAACAGTTGCTTCCTTCTGCTCAGGCAATGTTCCCCAACTCTGAGGACTGGTTTTTCAAACAGGACAAATGCACCATGCCACACAGCTAGGTCAATCAATGTGTGGATGAAGGACCACCACATCAAAACCCTGTCATGGCCAGCCCTTGTTTTCTTTGCATTATTTGATGTCTGAAAGCAAAGCTTTTTTTTTTGTTATTTTGACCCAATTTCTCATTTTCAGAAAATAAAAACACAAAATTTATTGCTTAAAAATTCGGAGACGTTGTCAGTAGTTTATAGAATAAAAGAACAATTTACATTTTACTCAAAAATATATCTATAAAAAGAGAAAAATCAGAGACTGATATTTTGCAGTGGCCTCTTAATTTTTGCCAGAGCTGTATAGTCATTCCTGCAGCCACTCAAAGTATATTTACCAAGCAGCTGGGCAAGGTGTTGCAACCTGCCCTTTTGGGTAACCAGTATAGATGAGTGAAACCAAGGTTTGGTGTTTGTACCAAACAGACTTTACACAAATATAGCATTCAGGTTCGGAGCTCGGGTGCTTTACGAATGAAAAATCGCTGTGCTCGGGTACACTCGGTGATCAGCCCAGTGCGAGCCGTTTGCAGTGTTTGGTCGGCTCGCACTGGGGCTAACAACAGCGTGATCGGATGTAGTGTACAGCAAAAAAAAAAAAAAAAAAAGGACATTTAAAAACCCTACCCTCCTGCCCCTGGAGTTGATCTGTTTACAGCTGGTGGCATGTGGGCGGAACCCGAACAGACCAATCGGTATCTTCCATTAGGGTACAGATCAAGTCTGGGTCCAGAATAGTGCTTTAGATAAAGTCTGGCTGAACCCAAAGGATCCAAACTACCACAGGTCCACTCATCTCAAATAATCTAATAATACAATATTGATTTCTTTATTGGTTATGTAAAGTCTCACACAACTCAATCAAAGTCAATACTTATAAATTTGATTATTTCATTTAGAATGTATCATCTTCAGTCCTTGTGTAGTGGGGAACAAGGCAGCCATAGTTTTCTTAATCTCATACCACCCCCTAGACCAGGGGTCTCAAACACGCGGCCCGCGGGCCGCATGCGGCCCCTCAGGCTGCTTCGTGCGGCCCCCAGGCCCGTACCCCTATTCACTATCGCGGCCGGTGCAGGGGCCGCAGCCACTGTCTGCACTTTATGTCAGATGAATGTTTTGCCGGTATGCACTCTCAGAGTCAGGGACTCTGCGGTCTCGCGCCGGCAAAACAATCATTTGACATAAATCGCTGACAGTGGCTGCGGCCCCTGCACCGGCCGCGATAGTGAACAGGGGTACGGGCCTGGGGGCCGCACGAAGCAGAGGTGAGGCAGCGGAGGGAGCGCGGGACAGGTGAGAAGAATGGTGTTTTTTTTTGTGTGTATGTGAAGACAGGCAAATTAACCCCTTAGCAACCTATGATGTACTGGGTACGTTATGGCTCCCTGGTACTTAAGGACCCATGACATATCCAGTACGTCATGGCCAAATCGTGGCCCCGGTGGCTGCGATCGCTTTGCATTGCAAATACCTTAGATTCGGGGACATTCCTAAAATAGGAATAAGGCTGGGGACATTACTATAGGACGGGGACGAGTTGAGCACATTACTATACGATGGGGACAAGGTGGGCACATTACTGTAGGATGGGGACAAGGTGGGCACATTACTACAGGATGGGGACAAGGTGGGCACATTACTATAGGATGGGGACAAGGTGGGCACATTCCTACAGGATGGGACAGTGCTATAGGATGGGGACATTGCTACAAGGGGACAAGGATGGGGAACATTACTATAAGATGGGGGACAAGGATGGACACATTACCTTAGATTGGGGACATTACTATAGGTTGGGGACAAGGATGAACACATTAGTACAGGATGGGCACATTACAATAAGATGGGAACAAGGATGGGGACATTACTATAACATGGGGACAAGGATGGGGCATATTACTACAAGATGGGGACAAGGCTGCAAACATTACTTTAGGATGGGGACAAGGATGAGCACATTACTGTGGGATGGGGACTAGGATGGGGAACAATACTACAAGGGGACGTTACAACAATATGGAGAACATTACTAAAAGATGTTGGTCAAAATTCCTATATAGTGCTAACTGTAACACTATTAGTTACAAGAAAGGAATAAAATGTAAAAAAAATAATTTTTTTTATATTTAAACAAAGAATTTGCATGTTTGCGATTAGAAACAAGTGAAAAATGTGCAAAATTAGTGATGCAAAGGTGTGTAAAAAAAAAATAAATTATATTATATATGGTACCAATAAAAATGTCACTTTGTCCTGCAAAGAATGCGGCCCCCCAAATTATTTTTTTCCTCTGTGCGGCCCATACACCCAGCCGAGTTTGAGACCCCTGCCCTAGACAAATCTGTTAATTAATCCAATGGATGATACATTGGTGACTTTTTTTCAATCCTTTTCTAATCTATTAGTGAATATGATTATCACTCACCTACAGATAAAAGGCAAAAATAACTTTGTAAGAGTCTAGGGTGCTTTACACACTGCGACATCGCTACCGATATATCGTCGGGGTTACGTCGTTAGTGACGCACATCCGGCGCCGGTAGCGACATCGCAGTGTGTGACACCAAGGAGCGACGATCAACGATCTCAAAAAAGGCAAAAATCGTTGATCGTTGACACGTCGCTCCTTTTCATAATATTGTTTCTGCTGCAGGTACGATGTTGTTCGTAGTTCCTGTGGCACCACACATCGCTATGTGTGACACCACAGGAACGACGAACATCTCCTTACCTGCGTCCACCAGCAATGAGGAAGGAAGGAGGTGGGCGGCATGTTCTGGCCGCTCATCTCCGCCCCTCCTCTGCTATTGGGCGACCGCTTAGTGACGCCGCAGTGACGTCGCTATGACGCCGAACGCACCTCCCCCTTGAAGGAGGGATTGTTAGGCGGTCACAGCGACGTCGCTGAAAAGGTATGTGCGTGTGACGCTGCATAGCGATAATGTTTGCTACGACAGCGATCACCAAATGTCGCATGAATGACGGGGGCGGGTGCTATCGCTAGCGATGTCACAGCGTGTAAAGCACCCTTTTAAGTTTATTAACATTTACTTAAAGTGAACAATTACTGATTCCTGATGCACGGGCAGCATGTGTTAGGAGCTGGCTATATAATTTCAGGCATGTATGTTTGACGCTGAAGTGCTGCAGCGTTTCAGAGACATGCATACTTTTAATACTGTAGCTGCTGGAGACTAGTCTGAGAGGCGGGTCCCCGGCGGCTTATCTCCGCCGTCTGCCCTGGGGTGACAGGTCTTTGCCAACGTACACATGATCATACAGCCACGGTTTGATACATGTTGCCCATGGAATAAGCACCATGTATTAGACGTCAGGTTCTCTTTAATTCAAGGATCTTTGGTTGTAATTACACTGGCTGATAATCAGGCACGAGCATTCCTTGGAACACTGTCTAAACAGTCGCCAATCACTCGAACAAGCAATATGCCCAAATCGGGCAAAATTATTTTTACGCTTTCATAGTTCACGATAACAATTGCTTTCAAGTGAATCTGTCAGTGGGATCAACCCTCCTAAGCCGTCTATTTAGGCATTATTATTAATAATTATTATAGCGCCATTTATTCCATGGCGCTTTACATGTGAAAGGGGTATACAAAATAGGGACAGGTACAATAAATCATAAATAATACAAGGCACAGACAGGTACAGGAGCAGGACAGAGGTCCCTGCCCGCGGGGGCTCACAGTCTACAAGGGATAGGTGAGGATACAGTAGGTGAGGGTAGAGCTGGTCGTGCAGCGCTGTATCAGACTGAGGGTTACGGCAGGTTGTAGGCTTGTCAGAAGAGGTGGTTCTTCAGGTTCCTTTTGAAGCTTGTCAAGGTAGGGGAGAGTCTGATGGGTTGAGGCAGAGCATTCCAGAGTATGGGGGAGGCACGGGAGAAATCTTGGATGCGATGATGGGAAAAGGAAATGAGAGGGGAGTAGAGAAAAAGATCTTACGAGAATCGAAGGTTACGTGCAGGTAAGTATCGGGAGACTACCGTAGGTCATAGATGTAAGGCGGAGACAGGTTGTGGATGGCTTTGTAGGTCATGGTTAGGGTTTTAGGCATGTAGGTCATAAGAAGCTGAGTAAAGTGGTACAGTACCTTGATATCTGCAATCTGATATCTTATTCCAAAGAAATCACAGTTTTTCTTATATGAAAATGAGCTGTTAAGATCTATGGGCCGGACACTGATCCTCCTGAGAATCTGCCTCTAGACACTATTTGTAACAAAATGGGGAAAGTGAACGATAAACTTATCTCCAGATGACTCAGGGAGACGAACTGCAATAAAGAAGGGGGAGCCAGCACTGCCTGAAAATGTCATGCAAAAAAAAAAACAAATTATTTTTTAGTGTAAATTCACAAACATTCCAACTGTACTATAATGCAAATTGAGATTTTTAGCAAATGATTGATCAATAATTTGAGCCGCCCCTGCCAACGTCAAGGCAAATCTCTATAGGGGAGGTCCTACTCTATATTTATATTTTCAATGTGCCATATGGCTAACTAATTAAATTAAAAGCAGAACCATATTAAAGCACATATACCTGATACATGTCAGAACCGCTCCCATGCTGCAAAGACAGGCTAAACTGCAAATAAAGGCAGTCCACGTTCCAGCATGTGCAGCTGTGTGCTGCACACAGTGGGACAACTGCAATAACCACAAAGTTTCTCCAGATGTATGCAAGCTGACTGCCTGCACTGAAGATTTGTTAAAGGGAACCTGGCAGGTACAATATGCACCAAGAACCACGAGCAGTCCTGGGTGCATATTGCGAATTCCTGCCTAACAGTCTCTGTATACACTAGTATACATAAAGAGATCTTTAGAAAAAGTATTTCTAAAGATTGTTTCTTACATGCTAATGAGACCAGTGTCTAGTCGCAAGGGCGTGAGTTCCCTTGGCTAGCCGGCCCACATAGCATGTTAGTACACCCACAGGGGCGTACTAACATGTTAATGAATGCGCAGCTTTGCCGCACATACCTCAGTCTTGATGGCAGCCGGCGGAGGATGGGCGCGTACTGGGCATGATCCGGAGTCCCCAGCACTTCCGATCATGCACTCTATACCTCACTGAAGCCAGGAAGCTTACACCCAGCAGCAATTTAGTGCACATGATCATAAGTCCAGGGGACTCCAGATCATGCACAGTGTGCATCCATCCTCCACCGACCGCCATCAAGGGCGAGAAACGTGCGGCGAAGCTGCTAATTTATTAGCTTTTTAGTACGCCCACAGGGGTGTGCTAACATGCTATGTGGGCCGGCTAGCCAAGGGAACTCCCACCCTTGCGACCACTCCCTGGCCTCATTAGCATATAAGAAAATCTTTAGAAATACTTTTTCTATAGATCTATTTATTTATGCTAGGGTATACAGATACAGGGACTGCTCGTGGTTCTGGGTGCATATTGCACCTGACAGCTCCTATACCCTTAAAGGGAACCTATCAGCAGCTCAGAGTAATAGGAAGTGAAAGTATATAAATACACAAAGGGAAATACTGATGAAAGGCAGCTCAAAGGCTGAGGAACTCTGCAGGGCCCTAAAAGGAAAGCGATGAAAACCAAGCAGAAATAATAGAAGGTCAGGGAGCAGTATGCGCAGCCAAATGCTGTGACCTTCTATAGCCGGACACCAATAGACTGTGTCACCTGTGACACTTAGGACTGTATCCAACTTTTTTCAGTCTCTTTATTGCAAACACAGCCACAATAACAAAATAATGTCAAAATGACCTCACCACAGAAACAGATGGTAACCTGATAATAACCAACATAGCAGTGCAATGACAAAATTTTTATGTTGTTTTTTTTATTAAAAAATGTTTAAACATGGTCCATCATTGTCATGGTGATCAGGCAGACTGTTCTTTGCTGAACACTAACTTAAATTGACAGTGTCACTATCAGAAGTTACATAATCCTGAGACAAATTATGTGCCATATACTCCCTCATACCCTGCACTTCCTCCCCATTATTACACTTGTTTGAGGAAAAGGAGGCCAATCGAGGACTAGGTTTTATAGTACCACGACTGTACAGTTGGTGCCAAGGTGGTAGTGCCCCTGCTGCTACTAACGTTTCCCACATTCTTAGCTGTGATATATATTTTTTTCTTTTACACTAACCCCTTCCATTGTTTTGGGGGTTTTTTTTTTTGGTTTTTTTTCCCAATTTATTTTGTACAACAATTTAACCCTTGGTATAAAGAATGTATTAAGACATTTTTGGTAAGTAGGTAGATATACATAAAGCAAAATGTGGCAGCATGCTGCAATATAGAGGTGCTATGTTTGGTTGTCATATTGGACTAGTAAAACAGGTGTGCAAAAAAAAGATATACACAGCTAAAATGTCTACTTTTTTTTTCTCTTTTCTTTTTCCAAAAACTTCAACAACTTTCCCAAAAAAAAATACAAAACAAGAATTATTATTAGGTAGGTACACCAAAACCAACCAAACCAAAAAGCCATCGCCTATAACCGTGCATGATATTGGTGTGGCATGTATGGATGTAAAATTTGACTACAAAACAGATGAGCAAAAGAAAAATGGTTTGCGACATGCACAATTTGTGAGGCAGACAGCCACAGTGAAACGTCTGGATTTAGGGAATTTTATTCAGCATTTTTAAAAAACTAATTATTTCTCCCTTCACAAAAAGAATTGCAAAAACTCAGACATTCGCTTGTGACAAGCAAAAATACCATCTCTGACTGACACGTATTTCAGGAAAGGTTTCTGGGGGGGAAAAAAAAATTGTAATGTCTTATTTTGGCTTTCTAGTGCATTAAGAATGAAGGAAACAATGCGTGATTGTACTGAAATTCAAATATAGATGCCAAGCCGATACCTCCTATACCGTATCACTGAGGTGCTAGCATCATTCCTATCTCTCTCTTTGCTTATCAATTGAATTTATGTATTATTCACAGACTACTATATTTGTCATCTTCTGTGTACAACACATGATGTTCTGGAGTATTTGAACATTGTTTTAGGACTTTCGCCATCTCCACTGTTCAGCTGTGTGCTCTGATGTCATCTGAGTATCTTAAAATCAACAGGAGTATCTGAAAATCAGCCTAATAAAGCATCTTAAAATTCCTTGCCTCAGCCTTTTACAAGCTATTATAGTCCCTTCTGATTGTCTGTACTATACTATTATGTGATACCTGCAAAGCATTATGGGTAGGCCTGCTCGGTTGCACCTGAGATCATGTTAGGCTACTTTCACACATCCGGTTTGAGCTGTGCGGCTCAATCCGGCTGTGAAGCCTATGCAACGGATGCGGTGAAAACACCGCATCCTTTGCATAAGTTTTTTACATGCGGCCGGTCCGGTTTTTGCCGCTTGCGGCATGCTACTGAGCATGCGCAGTGGCAAAAACCGCATGCGGCGGCCGGATGCGGTTTTTGCCGCATCGCGCCGCATCCGGCATCCATAGAGATGCATTGGGAAAAGCGCCGCATCGGCCGGATGCGGCGCGATGCGGTTTTTTTTGCCGGAGCAAAAAACGTGCCAGGGAATGTTCCATCCGGCCGCCGCATCGGCTAAATCTGCCGCATGCGGCAAAAAACGGACCGAACGCAAGCCCCTGCGGCACAATGCGGCACTAATTAAAGTCTATGCAGGAAAAACGCAACCGGCAGCAAAAAAAAACCGGTTGCGGTTTTCCTGCAGAGTGCCGGATTGTGCCGCATTGCAAAAGCCGGATGTGTGAAAGCAGCCTTAGTCTACTGTGACTAATGCAAAAAAGTGGCAGGAATTTTTATTTTGCGATTTTTCGCAAATCTAATTGCATATTGTTTTAACTCTCAAGCACCTGTGTATTTCTTAAAATTTGATTAAAATTTGATTTGGTCACGTCTATTAAAAGCTACTCGAAAGTAAAGGAGCATATTAAAGGTAATAGGTCAGCAAGTTTTTGCTACTAATTTAAGAACAGCATGATGTATCACTTAGATTACTGTGTGCAGCAGTTCGGAGACAATCAGTTTTTAAATTTAGCAATGTAGTGTGACGCTGCTGGACTATCAGGTCGTCACAGGGTATCTGCCCTCCCGTGCAGTATCCACCTCCTTCTTGGTTTAGGGTCCCTAACCATATGGTGTTGCCTACATCAGCTAATCAAATCTTAGATACACCCTGCACCACACCCACCAGACACACCAGTGGACGGCTTGAGTGGAATAGAGTCGCCCACCTGGGGGTTTGGAGAGGGGAGGTCAGGAGTGTCAAGAGAAGAGAGTTGGGTCTGAGAAGTGAAAGTGAGGGGAGGTCAGGAGCAGGGCTCCTGGGAAGTAATCCAGGTGGCAGACGGCGGTCGCAGGGGATCGTGGAAAGGGGCACGGATCTGTCGAGGAAGACAGCCAGCGGCCTTGCACCATCACCAGGCTGGGACCAAGGCGCGACTGGGTACGTGGACCTTAGGTTGGGGAGTAGCTTCAGGCAACCCGATAATTTACCCGAGGAGAAGGGGGTCTTCAAGAGCCGTTCCCACCCGCTCAAAAATCGGGGCATTAGCGCAATGAGAGGGATAGGACTTTCCAATTCAAAACGGTCCAGAAAATCCCAAGCATGAGCCCTGAGAGCAAGCTCCCACACTTAGCCATAGTGGTGAGCGGGACCCGGCAAGTTTCATACTACCGGGACCACCAAAGTAGTAAACTGAGTGCCAGGAGGCAGGTCACGGATCACCAGGCTGCACCATTGCAGACGGGACCCGAACTAAGCTCCCCTCAGCGGCAGCGGTGTTCAGAGACTTGTTTGACCAGTTGTCGGTGTCAGCTTAATGGACTGAGTGAGTACCACAGTGACCCCCTTGCATCCAATGGCACTCTCCTTCAATCACCGAGCCCCAGGGTATCCCCCCTACCCGTGGAGGGTCACAACACCTGGCTACCCCATTCCATCATCCCCGGGTACTCCCAACTGCAGCGATGGTACTCCTAATTACCACGTACCACGGGTGGCTTCACGAACTCTATAAAATCCCTTGTAAATAACCCCACTTCATTTGAGTGGCCGCACGACCCCGGGGTCCGGAGACCCTTGAGCCACTGAGAACCCGGATCCGAGCAGCTCGGCTGCTGGCACGGGGGTGGCACAGTAGCAGAGCTCAGAAAGCTGCCCCCATCCACAACAGGCTCTCAATGTACAAGTCTATAGACCGTGAGGTGCTAATCACAGCAGGGGCATGTCAGACTACCAGGCAATATAGTCCAGTAATGATAAGGTCCTGGTGCAAAAACAAGCGCTGCATGTAAGCGACACTGCAAACCTTTTTTTTTATTTTTGCGCTTTCGTTTTTTCCTCCCTTTAATACAAGAGCTAACACTTTTATATTTTTCCATCGATATACCGTCATGAGGGCTTGTTTTTTTTTTGAGGGATGAGTTATACTTTTGAATGTCACCCTTCATTTTATCATATGCGGTAATGGTAAGCTTAAAAAACAATTCTAACTGTGGTGAAATAGACAAAAAAGTAAAATTCTGCAATTGTTTTGTTTTTGTTTTTTTTTTTTGTTTTTTTTTTTACTGCGTTAATTTACCATAAAACTGACCTGGCAGTATGATTTTCGAGGCCAGTACAATTATGTAGATTCCAAATAAGTATTTGTTTTTGTTTTATTTAAGTGGTGGGAAAAAGAAAATTCAGACAATTTGAGGAGAAAAAAAAAAAAATCCCAAAAAAAAAAAAAAAAAATCAATCTTTCTCGTGTCACAACTTTCCAAGAGCCGCATTGTTTTCAATTTTTGGGATCTAGGGCTGTACAGTGCCTACAAGTAGTATTCAACCCCCTGCAGATTTAGCAGGTTTACACATTCGGAATTAACTTGGCATTGTGACATTTGGACTGTAGATCAGCCTGGAAGTGTGAAATGCACTGCAGCAAAAAAGAATGTTTTCTTTTTTTATTTTTTTTTTAAAATTGTGAAAAGTTTATTCAGAGGGTCATTTATTATTCAACCCCTCAAACCACAAGAATTCTGTTTGGTTCCCCTAAAGTATTAAGAAGTATTTCAGGCACAAAGAACAATGAGCTTCACATGTTTGGATTAATTATCTCTTTTTCCAGCCTTTTCTGACTAATTAAGACCCTCCCCAAACTTGTGAACAGCACTCATACTTGGTCAGCATGGGAAAGACAAAGGAGCATTCCAAGGCCATCAGAGACAAGATCGTGGAGGGTCACAAGGCTGGCAAGGGGTACAAAACCCTTTCCAAGGAGTTGGGCCTACCTGTCTCCACTGTTGGGAGCATCATCCGGAAATAGAAGGCTTATGGAACTACTGTTAGCCTTCCACGGCCTGGACAGCCTTTGAAAGTTTCCACCCGTGCCGAGGCCAGGCTTGTCCGAAGAGTCAAGGCTAACCCAAGGACAACAAGGAAGGAGCTCCAGGAAGATCTCATGGCAGTGGGGACATTGGTTTCAGTCAATACCATAAGTAACGTACTCCACCGCAATGGTCTCCGTTCCAGACGAGCCCGTAAGGTACCTTTACTTTCAAAGCGTCATGTCAAGGCTCGTCTACAGTTTGCTCATGATCACTTGGAGGCCTCTGAGACAGACTGGTTCAAGGTTCTCTGGTCTGATGAGACCAAGATTGAGATCTTTGGTGTCAACCACACACAAGACATTTGGAGACTGGATGGCACTGCATAAGACCCCAAGAATACCATCTCTACAGTCAAGCATGGTGGTGGCAGCATCATGCTGTGGGGCTGTTTCTCAGCCAAGGGGCCTGCCCATCTGGTCTGCATCCATGGGAAGATGGATAGCACGGCCTACCTGGAGATTTTGGCCAAGAACCTCCGCTCCTCCATCAAGGATCTTAAGATGGGTCGTCATTTCATCTTCCAACAAGACAACGACCCAAAGCACACAGCCAAGAAAACCAAGGCCTGGTTCAAGAGGGAAAAAATCAAGGTGTTGCAGTGGCCTAGTCAGTCTCCTGACCTTAACCCAATTGAAAACTTGTGGAAGGCGCTCAAGATTAAAGTCCACATGAGACACCCAAAGAACCTAGATAACTTGGAGAAGATCTGCATGGAGGAGTGGGCCAAGATAACTCCAGAGACCTGTGTTACGAGGGGGACCCGGGGAAGCGTGCCAAGATGGGAAATGGACAGCTTCCGCCGGTCAAGGTCCACTGTGCGGTGTAAGGGACCGCCGCTATGGTGGGTGAAGAGTGAGCGGGTTGCTGCTAGCGATCGTCTGGAATGTCACAGACGATCTATGTACACCGATCTGCCCTAACCC
Organism: Anomaloglossus baeobatrachus; assembly: GCF_048569485.1. Taxonomy (NCBI): domain Eukaryota; kingdom Metazoa; phylum Chordata; class Amphibia; order Anura; family Aromobatidae; genus Anomaloglossus; species Anomaloglossus baeobatrachus. The sequence goes on from NC_134358.1 coordinate 495,100,240, forward strand.
GTGAGGGTTGTATGGCACGGATCTCACGGCTCGGTGTACCTGTTGCACGGGGAAGCACAGAGGTGCCCACGCACGTGTGCCAGTGGAAGTCACGAGAATATGGCACGAGGGTAGCACAGAGGTGCCCACGCACGTGTGCTTTCAATAACCAGGTGAGTCCGGTGGAGACTCGAGGAGCTCACCTGGGACAGGAACACGGCCTGTTGAAGGGGATACTGCCGGAGCAGCAAGGCAGGAACACGGCCTGCAAACGAGGTACTGCCGGAGCAGCAAGGGCCAAGCCCACAAGAGACAGTAATGCCTGAGCAGTGGCGTGGCAGCACACTGCCATACATCCAAACATAGAAGGACGGTCGCGCGCCGCCATGATGGCAGGAGGGGTTTTTAAGGAGATGTAGCTCCAGCCAAGGGCGGGCGCGAGACGGATGTGACCCAATCATGATCTGTGACGTCCTGGCCCGGCCAGTCAGGATTCAGCACATCACCAGCCTCGTTATCTGGCCGTGTGATACCAGTGAGCGAATCAGAAGACGTCACGTGGGGCACATGCTCAACCTCCTGCCTCTGGGTCATAAAGGCGGGATCTTCGGTTTCACAATGTGTAGAGCTAAGGGAAGTCTTGCTGCTTCCCTGAGCATCTATCCTTTGCACACTGTGCAACCACTCCGACCCTCTGCGATGCTGAGCAGGAGGACACGTGGCAGGCAAGGGATGGGAGACCACTCCATTCCTTACAAGGAGTAAACCACTAGGTGTCACCCTTCTGCTGCATCTAGGAGGAGGAAACTCCTGCAGTCTCCCAGGCCTTTGGCACTGCTGAGCAGGAAGGCTCGCGGCAGACAAGGAATGGGGGACCACCTCATTCCTTGCAAGAGGAGAGCCACGAGATGTAACAGACCTGTGCCGGCCTGATCAGGTCTTATAAAAGACGATTATTAGCTGTAATTGCAAACAAGGGTTATTCCACAAAATATTAAAACCTAGGGGTTGAATAATAATTGACCCACACTTTTATGTTGAAAATTTATTAAAATTTAACTGAGCAACATAACTTGTTGGTTTGTAAGATTTATGCATCTGTTAATAAATCCTGCTCTTGTTTGAAGTTTGCAGGCTCTAACTTATTTGCATCTTATCAAACCTGCTAAATCTGCAGGGGGTTGAATACTACTTGTAGGCACTGTATGAGGGCTTGTTTTTTTTGCGCCCCAAGCTCAAGTTTTTATTTAGATTATTTTAGGTTATATATATATGATGGAGTGTTTTTATTTCTTTTTTCATTATTATGTTTATGTCCGATTGGATTAATTTATTTTATATTTTGATTGATCAGATATTTCTGAATGCAGGGATATCAAATGTATATTTTTCTTTTGTTTCCTTTTTAATGGGAATAAGAGGGGTTGATTTAAACTTTTGTGAATTTTAATTTTTTTATATTTTTAAAAACTTTTACTGTTTTTCCGCTTAGGAAACTTGCAGTTGAGATCATAAGATTGCTTGTGCTATACACAGTAGTGCATCGGCACTGCACTGTGTAGTAAAAATCACGATCTCCTATGAATGTCGGTTTACAGTCGTCATTCACAGTAGAATCCTATAACCAGGCTGTGTTCACTCACCTTATAGCAGGAGTCTAGCTGCAGATATGGAGGTTTTAACCCAGATAGCGGCATTTTTCCCGGACATGGAGGTTTTTACCCAGAGAGTGGCATTTCAAGTTAGGTTCTCGATATACAGAGATTACCTTGTCGTTGGTCATCGGGCTCAGATGCATTGGCCAATACATAAGCTAAACATCTCTTTTTTTTTTTTTTTTTAAATATTCCTATAGCAGTAATGCAGTATTAGAGTTCACTTCTTCATTGTTAGCATTTTAGTGTGCAGCTGTAAATGTTTCGTAGTTATAATGTGTTTTTCAGCTAGCACCTGTTAACACCTATTGGATGAGCGGGTCATTCTTTTTGTATAATCACAGTAGAATTGTCATGGCAGCCACAAGGCTCATCAGCCGACCCCTGGCTGCTATGAGAACCCATCGGCCCTAGTGATCGTCAAAGGAGCAGGGATTGAGGAATTACGGCTCCCCCCCCCCGCCGAGTTGTATTAAATTTAACTGGTTACCAGAAACAGGAGATCTCTGATCCACCCGCCGCTCTTAAAAAGGTACATGCTGTCTGATCAGATCAGCCGACATGTGCAGGGAAAGGCACAGGTTCAGCGTGTGAGCTTGCATCAAAGGCAGGGAGACAATCCATGATGAACATAGTAGTCAAGGGTCATTAAGGGGTTGAAAGATCACAATCTGCAAAAATAAATACTGTTTTTAGCATATGCTCAGCCTATACAATGAATCTATGGGTCTACTTTTGCACCAGGATGACAAATTTACATTCAGCCATGGTCATAAAAAAAAATAAAATTCTGTGCGATATCTATGCAATGAATACAGCTAGTATAAAATTACAGTAGATTACAAACTGCAGCAAAAATACTTGAAAAGAGAAAGAACACTTAAGTGCGTCTGTTAATTAATGTGTAAACCTCTCAGGAAGCAGTTAATGATATAATGGGGCTTTTATCTCTGGCTACAACTGATGTGAAGTTTACATTGTGTCATACCGGTCTATGAACCATTAATAGGACCACTAACCCTCTCATGCCTGCCTTGCCTTTTAAGGCTATTTGCACACGCTGCGTTTTTTTGACGCTGCGTTTTTGTGCGTTTTTGGCCGCTAAAAACGCACAAAAACGCACCTGCGTCGAAAAAACGCGGCAAAAAACGCACGCGTTTTGCCGCGATTTGGTGCGTTTTTTTGCTGCGTTTTGCTGCGTTTTTGCTCACTGCGTCCTTATGCGTTTTTTATCAGTGAACAAAAAAAAAAAGGTCTGATGTCATTTCCTTCTTCAATGTGTTCTTCATTCTCCACTAGTGTATGCAGAAGAGCAGACAGCTGCAGAACTACAAGGCTCAGCATCCTCGATCCAATAGTGTATGCAGGACAGCAGACAGCAGCTGTCGAACTACATGGCTCAGCATCCTCCATCCAATAGTGTATGCAGGAGAGCAGACAGCAGCTGTCGAACTACAAGGCTCAGCATCCTCCTTCCAGGACTGTATGCAGGATTTCTTTGCCCCCCCAAAAAAAAAAAAAAATGACGTGGGCTTCGCCATATTTTTGTATGCTAGCCGGGTACAGCAGGCAGGTACGGGCTGCCCCCAACCCCCAGCTGCCTATTTGTACCCGGCTGGGAACCAAAAATATAGGGAAGCCCTTTTTTTTTTAAATTATTTCATGAATTTCACCTACACGCAGCTAATGAAGAGATCACACGGCTCTCTTCATTAGCTGCGTGGAGGTGACAGGAGCGGCTGTGTCTTCTGCTGCTCCTGTCACCTGCATGCAGCAGAGCTGGATGCGACGCTGGAGGACCGTGGATTACGCCGGACATGGAGGGCTTTGTTGTGGGTAATAAATTGGTAATGAGGGAATGTGTTTGTGTTTTTAATTTCTAATAAAGGATTTTTCGGGTGTGTGTGTTTATTTACTGTAATTTACAGATTAATCATGGAAGGAATCTCGGGGAGACGCCTGACATGATTAATCTAGGACTTATTGGCAGCTATGGGCTGCCAATAACTCCTTATTACCCCGATTTGCCAACGCACCAGGGCAAATCGGGAAGAGCCGGGTACAGTCCCAGAACTGTCGCATCTAATGTATGCGGCAATTCTGGGCGTCTGCTGGCTGATATTGTTAGGCTGGGGGGCTCCCCATAACGTGGGGCTCCCCATCCTGAGAATACCAGCCTGCAGCCGTATGGCTTTATCTGGCTGGTATTAAAATAGGGAGGACCGCACGCCGGATTTTTTAATTATTTATTTATTTACACAGCACACAGACAGAGCCGCGCGGCATTAAATGAAGTCGGGTGAAGTTCACCTGCTTTTTTGACACGTCCCCAACGACCAGCTAGTCGCTCTGCAGGTCCGGATCGCTGTTAGGTCGTTGGCCAGGTCTGCCTGTTTGACAGCTCACCAGAGACTTTGTAGCGATTCCGGCTAGGTTGAGATCACAGGTTTGATCGCTAGAAAGTCTCAGTGTCTAAACCCAGCTTTTCTATACAATGGCCCATTCTTTCCCTTATCTCTACACCTGAGCGGCAGGCAGCACTCAGAAACTTGGACGTTTGTTTTGGCAAAATGTTCAATCCATATTTTCCATATCAGACATCACTGTTTAACTGTTTAATCTGTCTGAAGACATCAGTGTTTTACACAATACTGTATCTGCTGGGTGTGTCCCATATTATCTTACATAAATAACCCCAACCAGAAATATAAACTGTGTATATGTATCTTAAGGTAGAAATCAATGCACCAAAATCTTAGTTAGCATACCGATAAGGTCATAACTTTGGCGTGATATCTACTTGTCTGTGTCGTTAGCATCGATGTTCTGGGGGCTTGAGGTTGGATCCCTCCAAGGTCTTTGGAGCTGATTTACTAATCCAATCGAACTTTTAGACAGTGCAAAGTTGGGGTGCATACACACTGCCCAATAATCAGGAATGCTACTGTCCCAATTATCGGCTTGTCTAAAACGGCTGCCGATTACTCGAACAAGTGTTTTTGAGCTTGATTAAAAATCATAATTCATGGCAGCATCTACTGAGAACAGTGATATTCCACTGTCACAGAGTGACTTAAGTGAACCCAGGGGAGTCTATACTGGCCCTAAATCTGGGGCCCCTGCACTCACACTAACCCTGGAGGTACCCTCGATGGTAGGGAGGTCCAGGTCACCACCCTAGGCCCAATCTCCTGTCCTCGTCCCTGATGTTATGACCCCCTCCTCCACAACCTACCACCCAGGGGAAATGGGCAAGAACAGGAGTCAAAACCCCACCAACCAATATGGTCAGACAGGATTATCAACAACAACAAAACCTACTTTTAAACGTGGCAACCACACACAAAAGGAGCCACAAAAAGTGCACGAGGGGAGGCAGCATAAGAAGGGGGAATAAACAGACTACTGGGGAACTTCGAAACCAGAACAAACACACCTGAGAATGCTGCAGCAGACACCAATGCTGCAGCTAACAGAACAACTGAGTGTGTAAATAACAGCTCCGTCCACCTCCTGGCCAAGCTTCCTAATGATAGAAAATAATCGGCACCCTATGGTGGACGTAGAGGGTATTTATAGAACCTGGGTGTGGTCCCCATCGGAAATACCTGACCAGGAGCCAGAAGCTGCTGGAATTAACCCTCTACTCCTAAGGCCCCCTTCACACGTCCGTGAAACACGTGCGTGTTTGGTCCGTTTCCGTATATGCCGGAGACACGGCCAAACGTGCACCAATGTTAATCTATGATTGTGGTCACACGTCCGTTATTTCATTATGTCCGTGTGTGCGTGTCCGTGATCCGTATGTGTGTGCGTTTGGCACGGATGCATGTCCGTTATCTGCACGGAGCACGCACACGTGGACACAATTAAAGTCTATGGGTATGTGCACACACGTTAGTAAACACGTATGCATCTACCTATAGTCCGTGTCCGTTTGGTGTTTTTATTTCTAGTGATGTCGGCTATTCTTTCTATTTCTGTGTATGTCGGTCAATCTCCCTGAGTCCGTCGGTCGGTCTCTCTGTCTCTCTGTCGGTCTCTCTGTCTGTCTGTCCCTCTCTCACAGTCTGTCGGTCAGTTTCCCCCCCTCTCTCATACTTACCGTTCCCCGATCTCCGGCGCAGCGCTGCACGGCATTCACACTGCTGCGGCGGCTTTTACTATTTTGAAAAAGCCGGCCGCTCATTAAACAATCTCCTATTCCCTGCTTTCCCCGCCCACCGGCGCCTATGATTGGTTGCAGTGAGACACGCCCCCACGCTGAGTGACAGGTGTCACACTGCACCCAATCACAGCAGCCGGTGGGCGTGTCTATACTGTGCAGTAAAATAAATAAATAAATAATTATAAAAAAACGGCGTGCGGTCCCCCCAATTTTAATGCCAGCCAGATAAAGCCATACGGCTGAAGGCTGGTATTCTCAGGATGGGGAGCTCCACGTTATGGGGAGCCCCCCACCCTAACAATATCAGTCAGCAGCCGCCCAGAATTGCCGCATACATTAGATGCGACAGTTCTGGGGCTGTACCCGGCTCTTCCCGATTTGCCCTGGTGCGTTGGCAAATCGGGGTAATAAGGAATTATTGGCAGCCCATAGCTGCCAATAAGTCCTAGATTAATCATGTCAGGCGTCTATGAGACACCTTCCATGATTAATCTGTAAATTACAGTAAATAAACACACACACCAGAAAAAATCCTTTATTAGAAATAAAACACACACATATACCCTGGTTAACCACTTTAATCAGCCCCAAAAAGCCCTCCATGTCCGGCGTAATCCAGGATGCTCCAGCGTCGCATCCAGCGCTGCTGCATGGAGGTGACAGGAGCTGCAGCAGACACAGCCGCTCCGGTCACCTCCACGCAGCTAATGAAGACAGCCGGCGATCAGCTGAGCTGTCACTGAGGTTACCCGCTGTCACTGGATCCAGCGGTGGCCGCAGGTAACCTCAGTGACAGCTCAGCTGATCGCCGGCTGTCTTCATTAGCTGCGTGGAGGTGACCGGAGCGGCGGTGTCTTCTGCAGCTCCTGTCACCTCCATGCAGCAGCGCTGGATGCGACGCTGGAGCATCCTGGAGTACGCCGGACATGGAGGGCTTTTTCGGGCTGATTAAAGTGGTGAACCAGGGTATATGTGTGTGTTTTTTATTTCTAATAAAGGATTTTTTTCTGGTGTGTGTGTTTATTTACTGTAATTTACAGATTAATCATGGAGGGTGTCTCATAGACGCCTGACATGATTAATCTAGGACTTATTGGCAGCTATGGGCTGCCAATAATTCCTTATTACCCCGATTTGCCAACGCACCAGGGCAAATCGGGAAGAGCCGGGTACAGCCCCAGAACTGTCGCATCTAATGTATGCGGCAATTCTGGGCGGCTGCTGACTGATATTGTTAGGGTGGGGGGCTCCCCATAACGTGGAGCTCCCCATCCTGAGAATACCAGCCTTCAGCCGTATGGCTTTATCTGGCTGGCATTAAAATTGGGGGGGACCGCACGCCGTTTTTTTTTAATTATTTATTTATTTATTTTACTGCACAGTATAGACACGCCCACCGGCTGCTGTGATTGGGTGCAGTGTGACACCTGTAACTCAGCGTGGGGGCATGTCTCACTGCAACCAATCATAGGCGCCGGTGGGCGGGGAAAGCAGGGAATAGGAGATTGTTTAATGAGCGGCCGGCTTTTTCAAAATAGTAAAAGCCGCCGCAGCAGTGTGAATGCCGTGCAGCGCCGGGGATCGGGGATCGGTGAGTATATGAGAGAGGGGGGGGACACTTCAGTCACTCGGGGGATTAGTGGTCACCGGTGAATCCTTCACAGGTGACCGCTAATCAGTACTCGACACAGACAGAGCCGCGGTATGAGGATGAAGTCCGGTGAAGTTCACCCGAGTTCATTCTCATCGCGCAACTCTGTCTGCTGTCAGCCGACATTTATAAACGACATTGTGCATCACACACACGGACATTCCACACGGACATTCCACGTACACATACACGTTAATTCCACACGCACACACGGACGTTCTGCACACAAACACGGCTAGCATACGCAATTCACACAGGTGCCACACGGACCATAAAAACGGACACAAAAACGGGACACGGACCCGAATAACGGCCCGTAACACACGTGCGTGTTTTTCACGGACGTGTGAAGGGGGCCTAAAAGAAAGGGAATCCATTTAATATGCAGAGTCCTACAAGGCAAAGTGAGACTCTCACCCAGAACATGTCACAAAATTCCATAACAGGGAAAAGTCTGACATCTATACTGAAAGAAAGATAGTATTAATGTGCAGAGGTTCCCCTGTATAAGTTGGCTATTAAATGTCTGGGGATCATCTCCCATGCAGCCA